>NW_021704578.1:5863-14500 GCF_003719485.1 Trypanosoma conorhini | reverse complement strand
TGTAATAAATTCGGCAGCAAGTGCAGTCGTCCCTGTCCATCAGCGGGACAGGCACCCACCTGCTCCCGCTCCCGTTAGAGTATACCACTTGTCCCTCGTCCTGCCCGCATCAGCCGACGCATGCATGCATGCGGTGCTGGAATTAGCCCCTTCCGCTCAAGTCATTTTCTTCCCACGCCGTTTTCACACAAATAAAGTCCTCTCAACGCCCAAACATTACGATTGCCACGAACAGTGGGCAAAGCAAAGCAAGAAATGTTAGTGTCCGTCCTTGAAAAAAAAAAAGGGGGGGGGGGGTGGAGTGTGCGCAATATTACTGACGCTCCGCGCAGCTTGAGTGCGGGGCTCCATGGGAAGGCGACGCACGCTTTTCTCTTTTTTTTTCTTTTTTCTTCTGAGCCCTGACGCACGGTGCCTGTCCCCAATCACGGCGGCTGCTCAAAGCGGCAGCATCGCCACCGCGGCGGTGGCCACGGCAAGAAGCGCAAGGGAAGTGGAGCCAACGGTGGCGGCCGCACTGCCCCAATAAAAAGCTAAGCTGTCGTGTGCTCCATACTCTGGCCCCGAGGGCGGGGAGTTGTGAGCATCGCATAGGCGTGCTTTTAACCCTTTTTTCAGCAATGGCTTCTTTTTACTGTGTCTGCATTGTCTAATGCATTTAGCATAAAAAATATTAATGTATTTATCGCCCGTCGCTAACGGCATGGCGCAAATAGCAAAATCCGCATCTATCTTTTAGGTTTTTCCTTGGAATGAGAGATATCTCAGAGGAATACAACTCAATTTTTCACCGTTTGCTCCATATGTCCGTTGGCCTTGTTCATGTCGCGTTGCGTTTGGGTCATCGTGGCTTGTGAATGCGTAGGGCAAAAACTGTTCTTCGTCTTTTTTTGCCGTATATTGGCGAAATCGGCGTGGGGAACCGATTGGATTGCGACGCTGCTGTCGGTGGGTCTCGTGCGGCACATTAGAGGAAGAGGAGGAGGCAGCCTGAACTTCCTGTGCAGTCCGTGGCCGTCCCACGCCCTGTCAATTTCCCTCTAGGGCTAGCTAGATGTGTATGTGACAAAAGCGCGAAGCAGGTGGAGAGAGTGGCGGAAATGTTATGGAGCCAAACTCAAAAAAAGAAAAAAAAGTAATGGAGTTTTCAACATTGCAGAGCGTCACACCTCCTCCATCAACGGCACACTTTTGCAAGCCTTTTAATACCCCACCTTGGTGGGTGGAGGCAACTTTATTTCGTGTTACGTTCCACGGAGAATGGAACTCGGTGAGCCGCAACTCCCCTTACCACGGTATTTCCTTAAAGTCCTTGAAAAACTTGCCATACTCCCTGCTGTTTGTGTAGATGAGATCCAGGCAGCGTGCGGCGGCATCAATCTCATCCAGTGGGCACAGCAGCGACTGCTCCGCCCGCCGTTCCTTCTTCGCCTTGGGTGACTCATCGGTGATCCACCCCGTGTCTACGGAGTTCATGAAGATTCCCTCCTGAGCGTAGTCCTCACCGCTCGTCCGGGTCATCATATTAAGGGCGGCTTTCGCCATGTTCGTGTGTGGGTGCGTCACCTGCTTGAACCGGTAGAACTGACCTTCCATGGCCGAGACGTTGATGATAAAACGTTCCTCATTTGGCACCGCGTCGCCCTCCCGATTCAGCAGACAGGGTTTTAGTTTGCTGTTAATGATAAGCGGCGAGAGGGCGTTGATGGCCATGAGCTCCGCCGCCTCGCTTCCCGGCACCTCGCCCAACCGCATCACCCACGAGTTCGCCTCCCGCGTATCACTTTCCTCTGCCTGGGTGTCGTAGCGGTCAAAAGCAAGTGCGTGGGCGGAGGCGGCGGTGGCTGTGGCAGCTAATGACCACGACGCTTCACGTCCCGCCTGCTCCTCGTCGGGGCTCGCGTGGTTGCCGTTCGTCTTGTTTGCCGCGTCGTCCAGAAACGGCTGCTCGTGGGGATGGTGCTCGATGCGAAGGGGTTCTCCAATCGTCACAGAAGTGTGGGTGAGAAAAAAATGATGCCACTCTCCCGACGTTGCGTCCTCGCAAAGACGGCGATGCAGCTCTTGCGGCGGGAACGCCTCAAAATGGCGGACTTTGGCCGTGTACTCCTTTGTGCGCGCGATTGTTTGCGCTGCGTTGTTGATGACTGCAAAGATTTTGGGGAACCGCTGCCGCAGAAAGGCGCAAAACTGCGTCACCAGCCAAAGGTCACGGAGGTCAAGGGCGAAGAGGTGCAGTCGGTCGCCCCACTCGGCATAATCAGGCTCCCGCTGAAACCGTGCCAGTGCCTCATGCACAAACCGAGTGGTACCCACCAGTTGAGCCCCACAGCGCAGGAGGGAAAGCGCCATCGCAAAACCAATCTTGATGCGGCAGCCAGTGAGCAGCACAACTTTGCCGCGCAGGTCCCGCGTGAGTAGTCGCTTATTGAAGTTGTATTCCCCACAGAGGTGACAAAGGCTGTAGTAATAGGGGTGCAACTTGTTATACCGCACGCGGCAAGTGTGACATCCGATCCATCGGTTTAACTGAAGGGCCTCGTCAGACGGGAAGGATCGACCGGCATTGTAAACCTGCACATCGTCGAACACGCAGTAGCTATCAGGCTCCTCGTCCTCGGATATCGGTGGGCGAGTTCGAACTGTAAAAGGAGACTCCCCCCACTCTCGCACCCGCCTCCGCGCGTAGAGTCGCCTGGCAATGAAAAGATTTAACGAGGCCTCCGCCGACAACGTCGGTGCCACCTTCGCATCCCGTGGCACAAACCGATTATCAACGGCGCCCTCAGCCAGCACAAGCTTCAAGGAGTGCAAGACGTCCGTCGTCGGCACGACGTGCTGAAGAGCAGAGCGAAGTTCATCCGGCACATATTTGAAATCGCCGCACTGCCGCAGACGTGGTACGCTTCGAAGCAAGGCGGATTCCGCCACGAGCACATCCTCAGAGGGAGGGAACACATTTCCTTTACCAGCGTTGCTCCCACCCGCGTCAGTGCTGTTCTCCTCATTCCCATCATTTTCGTCAGTCTCCCCCAACGTAAACAATTCGTCACAGAGCTCTGCGATGCGTAGCTTCACAAATGCCGTGTATTTTTCTCGCTGCTCAGGCGGCGTCCCTGCGGGAACGGCACCGCGCAATAACGCGGGCGGCATTTGTGACCCAAAGGCGTGTGGCAAGTAGCGATAGACCTGTGCCACCAGCTGCGAAATTTTCAGCCACTCTGGTGCGGTGGGATTAGCGTCATAAGCCTCTTCCAGACGGATCACGTTCTCAAAGGCGCCGATCAACATGATGATCTGTCGGTCAGTGGCAGTGCAGGGATTGGGGTCATTCGCCGCAGAAGGGGCCTCGTCAAACGCATCCTCCTGGGCGCTTTCCGGGGGCTCGACAGGGAGTTGTGACGCCGCCGGTCCTGCAATCATCAGCAGCGGTTTCGTCGGCCGCTGCATCAGCGCCGTAAGAGCCTCTTCCCGCTCTCGCTTCATTTCCGTGCGTCGTATGGCCTCAATGTCCTGCATGCGTTTAAACCGCTTTCGCCGGCTTTTCTCCTCATTCATGATCATTTTGTACACCTCACGGTTTTCGCGCTTCGTCTTGCGGTCACGGGTGATCATGGTGTACAGCCGACTCTCGTGGAGGTACGCGTCCCCAACAAAGAGCGAGGGATTGTGAAAAAGCGTGCGCACCACTTTGGTGGCGACGTGCAGTTCGTCAAGGGTAAACCCCCAACGCGCCTCACGCTCCTCCAACGACATCGATGTCTCTTCCGCCTGGTCATTAGATGGGGACCCGTCCTCCGCAGAATCAACGCTGCGGCTCATGGGGTCCTCTACCTTTTCGCTTCCCTTTCCATTTTCGGGTGGTTCCAACTGCGCAGTAGTTGCGCCCGCAAACGCCATGTGTGGCACCGCTTACGCCGGCATGCAGTGAGGGGGCACAGAAGAGGGTGTGGAAAGAAACAGCATTTCGTCCCATACGGGCGCTTCGTTTCATTGTCTCTCCGCATGTATGTATGTGTGTCTGTGTGTGTGAGTGGGAGAGGGACGGGCGCTCCCCCCACTACCCCCCGTTCCCCAACACACACACACACACACACACACACACACACTGACATACAAAACAACAACAACATTGCACGCTTCCCCCCTCGCTCTCCTCCTCTTCCAAAGCGTCTGTTTTGTGCTCATGTACGTTATTGCCTTACAAGATAAACGCGTTACGCGCCGGCTTAATAAGTAGAGGAAAGAAAGAAATGAAGCCACAACATCCGCAGCGGCGGCAGCTGCCGCGCACACAACATCTTTTTTTTTTCTATTTTTTTTGTTGTTTTTGTTCTCTTTTTTTTTTTTCTTCATCGTTTGCTTTGCTGCCTCTGCATGTGTATGCGTGTGTGGTGAGCTCCCACTTCCTCTCGCTTTTTTTTCTTTTTTTTTGTTGATTTTTTTGTGTGTTTGTTTGCGTGCGTGTGTGTGGCTTTTGTTTTTCTCCCCGCATGTATTTGCTTTCATTTCTGATTTTGTGTCTTTGCTTCTGCATGCGTGTGCGTCTCCCGCTGCGGCAACGGCGGCCGTGAGGCGACACACGCAGCGGAAGAAACCGGGCGGCCACCCCCGCGCGCTGGAGAGGAGGGGGGGGGGGGTGGCGGGGCAACGCCTCATCGCCGCCGCCCCGCCATCACCACATGCCGCCGCCGCCGCCCATGCCCATGCCCATGTTCTCCATCATCATCTGCTGCATCATTTGGTTTTGCCGCATCTGCTGCAGCTGTTTGCGGCGCGCCTCATCATCCTTCGCGCGGCGCTCAGCAATTTGCACGCGGTACCGCTCGAGGAAGCGCCGCACCGCGGCGGTGCACTGCGGCACGCGGGCGAGGAGCTGCACCAGCATTTCAGCCCGGTCTCGCAGCAGCTTTTCCGAGGCGCGACACCAGACCTCAAAGAGGCTAGAAATGATGTCGGTTTTCTCCGACAGACACGTGAAAAACTCGGCGCCGTGCTTGCTGTCGCACATGAGCAAGATAATGGTAAGAATGGAGTTCGTGACGCGTGGGTCCGCGTTCACGGTGAGGTTTTCCGCGAGGCGTTGCAGGTTGCCCTCCTCCGCGAGTTCCTCGTGGCCAAGCCCGGCGCGGGCAAGGTAGCGAATGCTGAGGGTGCAGTGCTCCACCACACCTTGATTGCCGTGCTCCAGCAGGCGGAGGAAGTACGACATCCCACTGCGCCCCTCCACACCGCGCCCCACCGCCAATGCACCCACGCGCAACGCACAGACATTTGCAAAGATGCCTGTCAGGGCATTCAGGAAGAGGATAGGACTCTGCGGGTCAAGAAGTCGCAGCATCTTCACTGTCGCGGGGATGCAGGCCAGTGCGTAGGCGCCCTCCGCGCCCACTGGCACGTCGGTCGCCAACACCACCTCGGCGTCGTTGACGTGTGTGAGTGTTTGCAACGCCTGCGCTACTTCCTCCATAAGCTCCTGCCTTCCCTGACGATGCGCCTCGCTGAGTGTCGTTAGCAGCACGCGGTAGCCACCCAGCATGTACAGCTTTCGGCAACCCTCCGCATCGGCCCCGAAGGCGCAAACGATGGTCTTGATAGCCAGGCTCACCCCCTCCGCATTTGAGCCGTCCTTGTTGAGGGCGGCGAGCCGCAGCAAAGCCCCCCCTTGCCGCTGTGCAGACAGCCGTGAGGAATCCTTCTTCTGCGCGGCGTCCCCTTTTAGCTTCTTAAGAATGTCCTCCGCCGCTGCGACGCGTTCCTCGTCCGTCTTGGCGCTCCGGAGAACTCTGAAGGGGGCGTCAAGCGAGGAAAGCACACGGTGTCGCTCGTGGTAAAGCGAGAAAAGGCAGGCGGTGGAAAGGGTGGCAACAGTGCCGTGGAAGAGAAACTTCCACACCGCCGGATTGATCGGGGACTCCATCGTGACACACGCCGAGGGGGCACGCCTGTTCGCGTGTCCGCTAATAAATGTATGGGACGGGGGCAACGGCAATTGCTCCCCTCCGCCAACTCCTTCGGAACTTTATGCTGCTCTCACCCACACGCTGTCGCTATCGCGCTGGAAATGTGTCGAAGAGAAGAATAAATAAACAATCACAAGCCGTGCGGGTTGGTTGAACTTTCGTAGTGGCACACCGAAGGAGACAGAGAGTGCGCAAAAAAGTAAAATAAAACGGCACACAGCAGTCTTCACGGGGTAGGCAAGGAAACAAAGGAATCAAGCAGAGTCAACAGTAACGTTACATCCTCCCCACCACCACCACCTCAAACCCCTCGCTGCCTCTCGTTCCAGCACGCACACACACACACACACGGACGCTCCCTCTCTGCCTGAAAGAAGCTCCGCCCGACACCACCGCCATCTACGCAACTGAGGTTCCCTCATGGACAGGAACAAGCAGGCAGAGGACTACTGCAAACGCATCCTTCGACGTTTCCCCACTACAGGAACACGCGCAAATTCCTCTTCCAGCAATTGGGCGCCCGCGCACTTGGCTATTCTACTGGTTTCATTTAAAGATACGGTGCCACGGGCCGCTCTGCCGCCCGCTCCTCCTCTGACTTTACCAGACTATTCTTGTAGTTCAAGTACTCCTCCCGTGCGACGGTGGCCTCTTCTTTCCGGTTGGCGAGGTAGTACCGCATAAGTTGCTCCTTGTCAAAGAGTGGTTTGGGCATTATCCTGGAGTTCTGCCGCAGCGACGGTGGCAGCAGGCCGGCCTTTGCAAGGAGGGCCCACGGCCGCACCGACAGCCGGCATCGCTTCACACCGAACCAGTACTTGAACGCATCCACGTCAACTGTGGTCAGCATGAACAAGTGCCTGTCCTGCGCGACAGGGGTGTCGGGCGACCATAGCGACTTTTGCGGGTGCGGGCAGTGCTTGCCGAGGTAGTGCAGCAGACGGACGTCAGAGTTGCGCCGCTTGTGGGTGTGCTCTACAAGAAGGTCATACGACTGAAACTTCCACACGACGTGGTGGCCACGCATGCGAATAATTGGCGCACCAGGAGCCCCCCACAATTGTGGGGTGCGTCGCTTAATAACGGCCCGAGCAATACACAACGCAGTAACGCGAAGCATGCCGTTTTTCTCTTCTTTTTTCCTCTTGGTTTCTCTCCCTTCCTTTTCCTTCCCTTTTTATCCACGCTTGCTGCCGTGGCGCGGCGGGTCAGGAGCCGTGCGTGGCAACAACACACAGTCGCACCTGCACAGAGGCAATTCCCCTTTAACTGGCGAGAGAAAAAAAAAAAAAAAGAAGCTGAAGCGGCAAAAAGGGGAAAGCGGATTGACGAACCCCCGCTGACAACTTCCCAGCGCCCCCGCCCCCGTCCCCGTCTCCCACCACCAACAACTACCAGCCACTGCAAGAGAACTCCCACATGCACGCACTCATATACTTTTTTTTAGCATCGCCGCATTCCCCGCAACAGGCCGAGGCCGAGCGTCGCGTACCCCACCACTCCCGGGGCTACGCCGCCGGGCCCCAACTTTGTGGCGACGTACCGCATTCGGTTCTCAACCAGGAAATCCAAGTCTTCTCGGTTTATCTCCCCGTCACCGTTGGCGTCCGCGAGTTGCCGGACCTTTTCTCGGAAAGCGGCCTCAAGCACATTCTGATTCACAAAGTTCATCTGCGCCAGCAACTGAATCCCGCTGTAGAGCACAAACGAGGAGGTCAGGATAAGCATCTTGCTTTTGTACATGCGTTGCGCCACTCTGCCAACGACGAACCCCATCGTGAAGCCAAAGGCGCACTGACCAATAAAGGGAAGCGCAGCGTCCAACGTGCGCCGATGGCGTTGAAGGAGTTTCTTCAGGTCACGGTCATACATCACTTGGAAATCACGCGGAGTGACACGTCCATCGCCGTCCGCATCCAAAAAGCTCACGAACTGCGCAGAAGCACGCTTTCCGAAGTCACTCTCCATAAAATTCTGGAACTCCAGTCGTGACTGCAAAGGGCTCAATATGGCTTTTCCCGCGCCAACAATGTACTCAAACAGGGCAAACGACCCATTCTCGCTGCGGGGCTTTCCCAGGGAAAAGACAGTGTCAAGAGCCTCCTCCAAATCCTTCGTGTTCAGCCGCCCCTCTTGCACAGAAGAGAAAGACGGTGGTGGTTGCGATTGTGACTTGGCATCCACCATAGTCCCACGCCCGCAAGTAAAAAATCCCCAGCGACACAAATCAGACGAGCAAAAAAAAAAAGCTTCAGCGACGAAACCTTTATGCTTTGCTTTTCTTGCGTAACAGAAAGGTGAGAAGAGCAAAGAAAAATGCCGCGTATTTTCAACCACGTTGGCTTTGAAGCTACACAGACACACGTGCGTGTCTGGGTGTCTGTGTGTATATGAATTTGTATACACCCGCTCAGTACCCGACAGAGAGAGTGTGCGCGCACGGCACCTCCCCCTCCGCTCGACACCAGGAAGCGCTGAGGGAAAAGGTGGCGGTGAGGAGGGACTTTTCTGCGCCCTCGCAGCCGCCTGGAGGAAAACGGCCCGCCCCGCCCTTCTGGGGCCCGTCGGCGGCAACCGCGGGGGCCCGGACCCCCGCGCCCACACAACGTCCCTTTCACCGCCGGAAGGATCCGCGTGGCCGACCGCGCAGGCGCCCTCCTCCCGCCCAAGGCGC
>NW_021704578.1:0-5838 GCF_003719485.1 Trypanosoma conorhini | reverse complement strand
ACGACGGACGAGGCGGCGGATCCCGCAGCTGTGGGAGCCGTGTGCCGTCATGGACCATCGCAACGGGGCCCAATACGCCCCTTTGCTTTTGGCCCAGCCGTACAAAAGGGATCGCCCTCCGCCGCGGCGCGAGTGCCGCCCGCGTGCAGGCGCGTCGGCGGAAGAACGCCAAAGGAAAATGCCGCTTTGACGGCCCCTTCAGCGGCCGCCGCCGCCCACGCCACCTCGGAAGCCGCAGGGAGCGGCGTGCGACGCAGGAACCCGCACATAAAAAACACCTGCCCTCTTCTGCGCCCACACACTTTTTGAGAAACTGCAGACGGTGAAACAGCCGAGAGAAGACGTTATCGGCGCAGTAGCTTCATTTATTTTGTTGCCATTATTTTATTTATTTTACCAGACGCACCTCGCGCCAGGCCACTCCCCTATCGCAGGCTCGCAGCAAAAGAAATAGTAATAATAATAATGGCTTGCTGCGCCCATCACCTCTTCAAAGCGTTGTGTCCTTCCAACAACCGATGGCCGTGGCGATTGGCGCCACAAACCCCACCGCGTATTGAGATATTAAAACATCATTGATGCACAAATAGCCCTCGGACGCTTTCAGTTTCATCTTTTTTTCCGCTTTTCAATGCCCCTGGCAGCGCTGCCACCGCGCCGCGCTACGTTTCACTGGGGATGTATTTCTCGCTTCACCCCCCTTTCCCCCTCCTGCCGCCACAGCACACACGCCTGTCTCGCCGCCCCAGCGGCCACGCTGGAAGAGAAAGGATCGTCCGGCAGCGTTGTCAATGGGGCACAAAAAAAAAAGAGAGAAAGAACTATGGCAAAAAAAAAACAAGTCGGCTTCATCCTTTACATGTATACACGCCCTGGGCATGTGCACCAAAAAACAAACACAGACACAAAAAGCATATGAGAGGCCTCGAAAGAGCAATAAAAAAAACACCACGACATACCTGGGGCCTTTCATTCGTCGCTTTTATCTCTCCCCACTTGTCTTTGTTTCCTCTCTTGCTTTCTTTGCTGCCGTTTGCACTGGGTGTTCTATGGTACAATCATAGCAGTAGTAATAATAATTGTGCTAATAAATATAAAACACAGCATGCAGGTTATCGCCTAGTCTACATCACTCAAAATGTACCGAAATCCATGGCGTCGACAGTTACACCGTCGCTCACTTATTACCTATTATCTTTATGCGTCGCCCTTTCTCCCTCCCTCCCCGCTTGCCTCCTCCTTCGCAGCCCACGTCATTGCGGGGTGCCCCCACTCCCCCCTCTGATTACACATGTCACCAGCAAACCCGCCTCCGCCCAAAGCAACGGAGGTGGGTCGACACTCCCCCCCCCCCCCAATCCCAATATACACCTCGTACGTGTATGTGCATGTATGCGTGGGAATCCCACACAACATTGAAGGGGACAAACAAAGCAGAAGGAGCGGTAGGCACAGCGACAGCAGCGAAAAAGAAAAAAAAACATGCACATATACATCAATACAGCCATGCCCGTTTCGGTAAAGGGTGTGAAAGAAACTTCTTCCCCTCACCCCGCAATGAGCAAGACACGGCCTACCACCCACCGCCTCCTCTTGTTCGTCTACATGATGGGAAAGAAAAGTATACGAGGAAAAACAAGGGTGGAACGAAAGGCTAAAGAAAAAAAGGGAGGTGGGGGAAGAGGAGCAGACAAGTTCTAAAAGGTGGGCATGGGGCGTGCCTCAAATGCGTGAGGGAAAGACACTGCATCCACGTCGAAGGAGTACCCCCTCCACAGCCACACCCCACAGCACCTCTGCCCCTGATGAAGCTAAAAAAAAAAAAGTCATGTGTGTTCACAATATATGGAGCGGAATCTGAGTCGGGGTGTGACGAAAAAAAAAGATGGGAAAAAAGGAGTAAACACACACACACACGAGGAAAAAAACAAAAAAAACTACAATAGCAGGCACAAGCCATTTACATACATGACACCCTTGATCATTTCAGTGAAGTGCGGGGGAGAATGGTGACTCCCACAGGGTAGTGGTCACTGGGGCAATCCTTCGTCGGCAGTTCCGTGTACCCAGAGAGCCTCATAACGGACGTGCACACAACGTGCCGTTCGTCAACGAGAATGTGGTCTAGCACCCCTCCCTCCCCGTTGGAGGACGGATTCACTGTAGACACATGCCGCGGGTGTCGCTCGCGGTACGTGGCGTAGCTATCACTAAAGGCAAGCGCGTGCTCGACGGTGTCAGTAATCCGGTACCTTTTTCGCGTGCCGTCTAGCTTCTTCTGCTCCTGCTGCTGCTGCTGCCCTTCAGCCGTCACACCCGTGGAGCTGTTAAGCAACCGAGACGGGAAATCCGCCTCTCCAGACTCTGGGTCATTCGCCTCCTGCTCCCCCTCCTCTGGTAGTTTCCAATACTTCATCACCTCACTTCCAGGTGGCGGCACACCAGTCAAGGCATAGCGAATAGGAGGAGACACTGCGTCCGAGTTAAAATCGCCCGCCAGCACTAGTGAAACCCGCGGTGTCTCATCTTTCCCGCCACCGGCAGCCGTCTCATATTTCTCTTTTAGCTTCTCCATCTCGCGAAGTAAATGATGCATCTGCCACAACTGGCACTCTGTGCGGTTCCAAATGAGGTGCACGGTGCCAATCAAGTAAATCATATTGGGCACAACACGGTCGCGCAAAACAGAAATCAGGGCAACATTGTGTGATGCCGCCTGAAGGGATCGACGCTCACGCTGCGTGAGCTGCTCGTCAGCGGCGGCAATCTCATTAAATCGGATAGGCACAACTTCGCAAGAATCAAAACGGTCCTCCAAGTACAGCACACACACGCCCTCCATCTCTGGGCGTTTCCGGAGCTCCCTGCCGCCGGCAGAACAAACGGCCTTCGCCGGTGACACAGGCCTCCCCCCGCGCTGCGGAGCGGATACATCTGCTTCCTCGTTAGCACGGGCATCGCCCGTATTCCCAGTGGGGTCGTCCCTCTCGTACCTTGGGCGTCCGCGTGTGTCGGTGACAACAACGTGATCCCCGACGAATCGGTGCTTCGAGCGCAACCAGTCGCCGAGCAAACCTGGTTTTTCAAACACGTCAACGCTGATCTCCTGAAGCGCAATAATATCAGGGGCGGCACACGCTAATTCCTCTTTCAGAAGGGAACATCGGTAGTCCTCGGCGAGAGCAAACATGGGGCAGTGCGGGTACAGCTCCGTGGACACTAAACGCTGGGCTAGGATGTTGTAGCTCACTAGTTTCACCTTTCCATTTGACGACGACGAACTCAGTTTCTTCCCCACATGTGTGAGAGACCAACCGCGAGGCATCAAACCTTCATCGGCATCATCTCGTGCCGCGGCGACGCGAGGGTTGTCCAGCAACGTTTCTGCGTTCAGGCTGGGAAAACTGGCGCTGCAAAGCTTCTTTTCTCGGCGCTCTAGCAAAGTTAAATGACGCGTTGCCACAATTTTGGAATCATTTCCTACTCGTGGGGGGGTGCAAGTCACCAACTCGCCGCGTGCAAGAAACGAGGGAAGCTCCGATGTCTTTGTTCCGCAGTGAAGAGAAGCCTCATTTAACTCCTCAGCACTCGTTAGCGACAAGTGAAAAACTGACTTGGGCGACATTTTTGCCATGCCTCTATGATACATCCAATGCACACCAATTAGGTGCTTTTCGCGTTACCTTCGCCCGTTTCCTTGGTCCCTTGCCGTTCTGTTTTGTTCCTTTGTGTGGATGTTATTGATGTTCGTTCGCTCCTTTTCTGTTTTTGCTTTGCTTTCTTCGGCCGTCTCTCCAGACGGTATCTGTCGACAGATATATGGATATAGCGATGACGCAAATCAGAAACGCTTGTGCTTACGTGTGTGCGTGTGTGCACGGACGTACGCTGCTGGCACACAAGCCTCTCTGCCCCGCTGTCCCGGTCACGCTCCCCCCCCCCTCCCCTCGCAAAGACTGTGCTGCAGGGCGAGGGGCCGGTCACGGGAGAAAAGGGAAGGAAGGAAAGAAAGCGGCAGCGGCAAAATATAAAAAAAGACCCACGCACGAAGAGGAAATAAAACAGCACGTGCAGAGAGGCAGCACGGCGGAAGCGCGGCAGGGAGCGGAATCTGTCCGTGCAAGAAGGGAAAGAGTGGGGGCCTGCGGCCCGCGTTCCCTCCCCAGAAGCCTGCAAGCAGGGGAAAAGTACATGCGAGAGCCGTCCAAGTGTACGCCGCCACCGCAGCGCAATGGAGGAGGGAGAGGGAGAGGGAGGCCACACACGCACAGACACAACTGGAATAAAAAAAAGAGGAATCAGCGATGGCAGCGACGCCAGCGAAAAACAACCGAACTTCCTTCAAAGTAGAAAAGAGAGAGAAAAAAAAGGCTGAGGCTGCGGCGGCGACGACAAGAACAACAACAAGAAGGAAACAAATAAACTGGCTCGACGGAGGATAATACAGACGCTGGCAGCGAAGAAATCAAACTCGCGCCCCTTGCATAAGGCATTTAAACATCCGCAAGCCACAACTCATGTTTGCCTCTCAGTAAAAGTGGGAGGCAAAAACACGAAAAACAAAAAAATAATAAATAAACATTACCCTCGAACGTCGTTCAAAGGTCATTTGCCCAAGCTGCGGTAGAGTTGCGTAAGCTCCTCGTCACGCGCCAGCACGAGTTCCTGCAGCTCAGCAATCTCCCTCTCCATCTCGGCCTTGGCCTTTTCCGCCTTTAACGTTAGGCGTCGACCATCGCCCGCCGCCTCACCGCGTGCCAGCGCCAGTTCCCCTCGCTGTCGCTGGAGTTCGTCGATCAACTTCATCTGCTGTTCATACTTCGCTCTCAAAGCGGCGGCGTCCTTCTCAGTCACATGCAACAGAGCCTGCTTTTGCAGCTGCGTAAAACGCTCGTGCAGCGCGAAATCCTTTTTCTCTACTGCTTTCAACTCACTCTCAAGCTCCTTCAGCTTCGCGCGCAGGTTCCGTTCCTCCTCTTGCTGTCTCCCCCGCAGGGCCGAGACGGAGCGGTCGCCTTCACGCACCTCTTCCAAGCCTTTATTTCTCTGACGTCGCACGGACAGCAGTGTCTTCACCTCCGCCTCCACCTCTCCCACCTCCTTCCAGGCCGCGGTGATCTTGTTTCGCACCTCGTTCACCTGTGGGTCGTTTATGGGTCTCCGGTCCTCGCGCCGCAGCTTCTCTAGAGCGCGACGAAGTGCCCTGTTGGACGCCACTAGCCGGTCTCGCCTACTGGGCCCGTCGCCATCGGCGGAGCCCGTCGCCGCGCAATTCATCTGCCGCTGCAGTTCGCCCAGGACTTTCCGCTCCTCCGCCAGGAGCTCTAGCTGGTGCCTCAGCTCATCCTCCAGCTCCCGCACGCCGTCGTCTGCCTCCTCCAGCATGGCCCACGGCTCCGCAGCTTCCTTCCCTCTCTCTTCTGCGCCAACGCCGGTGTTCAACTCCCCTCTGTGAGGACGCACCGCGCCGCAACGAGACTCGCACGCACCAGAGTACAGGAAAAGTGTGTCGAAAAAGCAAACAAACAGCACAAGAAAGAAATAGAAAGCCTTACATAAAGAGCACATATGCAGCAGAAAGGGGTCAGAGGCAGCGGAGGATAATCCACGCTTATCCCTCAAAAAAGCCATCTACGCCAAGAGGAAAAGGGGAAAAATGGCGCGAGCCGGGTCTATGGCCAAAAGCAGCGACTGCCACTTCTCTGAAGCCGCTGTCTCCCCCCACCCCACCCCACTCCTATTTTTTTTAAATGTATATAAGAAAACAAGAAGGAAAAAAGAGGCCGCAAGGGGAGTAAAAAAAAAACTGTGCAATCCCGCTTTGATATCGTGGCACTT
>NW_021704576.1:9339-14532 GCF_003719485.1 Trypanosoma conorhini | reverse complement strand
TTTTTTTATCTTTTTTCTTTTCGCCTTCACCCACTTCACCCACTCTTTTTTCTGCCCTGCCCTGCCCCGCCGCGGGTGGGCCGCGCCCACGTGCCAATGGACGTTGCTTCGCCTCTCTGCCCTCGCCGCCCACGCTTGCCAGGTCCGCCGACGTCGGTGCGCACGTCACGTAGGAGAAGAAACATATAAACACACACAGACAGACAGACAGACAGACAGACAGACAGACACACACAGGCACACAGACACACAGACACACACAGACAGAGACACATATTATAAATATTTCATATTTATATATATTGGCAGACAAGGTACACGCATCGGCCCGACACACTCACACATTTGTAGGGTACTTGGGCGGACGCTGCTGTAAAACAGGAGGTGACGGGGGTGTAAAGCGGTCGGAACTGAGGGTCTTGTGTGTTTTTTTTTGTTTTCTTCTTTTTCTTTTTCTTTTTCTCGCCTTCCCTCTCTCTCTCTCTCACTGCCTCTCACTCACCCCCTCCCTTCCTACCCTTCTCCCTCTCTCTCTCTGTCGCTGCGATCGAGTGTGGCTTGACGGCACGGCACAGGGCAGCCGCGCTTTGGGTGTGGCGCGTAGGCAGCAGCTCTCGCACGCACACACGCAGGCGCCCATGAGCGGCGGCGTCCCTGCTGCCACCTCGCTGGGCCAGCCGGGCACCGCGCCCCGGCAGCAGGAGGAGGAGCGGCGGGCGAGGAGAGGCCGGCGGAATGGGGTCGCAGGGAGAATAGAGGAGGAGGCGAGGACCCTGGTGGAGCGGCGGTGCATGACGGCGCGGCCGCGGGGTGACGGATCCCCGGAAACCGCAACCGTCACGACTCCGTGGGGCGGCTACACGGCCACCCCGCAGCGCGCAGTGGCGCAGACGGCGAGGACAAAGGCGTTGACACCCGCGTCACCGCAGCGGGGCGTGGCGGGGCCACTCACTTGGACGGTGTCGCCGCCGAGCTCCTTCTACAAGGCGGCCGGCGGTGAGGGCGAAGGCTGCAGCCTTCGCAGGGAGAGCGACTGTCAGGGGGGGTGGCAGGTGAATCAGCGAGGCGGAGACGAGGACCTCGCCAGGGCCGCGGCGGAGCGAGACCGGCACATCTTCCACGGGGACGCCAACGAGAACAGCAGCAGGAGCATAGACAACAGCGGCGGCGGGCCCCCTAGACCTCCGAAGCGGGAAGGACCGGACTCCAGACCTGACGGCGCGGGAGCCGCGAATGCCGTGCTGCTGCCCTCATTCCCGCCACAATCCATGCCGCTCGTCTCCCCACGCGTGAGTAGTGGCAATGCAGGCGACAGCAATATTAGTAGCTTGAACGAGAACCACGGCGGTGCGGCGGCGCGGGTTGCCTCCGCCGGCTCCCAGTTACTTGACCCGCTGAGGCACGGGGGCCCGCCAGAGCAGCATTCAGGGTCGCGGAACGAGGAATCGGACCCCACGCCTCCCCTCTGCGGGGAGGCTTCCCCACCGCTGACGACGAGTTCGACGCTGCCCAAAGCGGGGCTTCCGCCACGGCCGGGGGAGCCCCGATCGACTCCGCGGGCCCTGCCGGCCTCCCCGCCCAAGCCGGGGCAGGATGAGAGGCGTGCAGAGCAGACGACGCCGCCGCCACCCCCGGCCCCCCGCGCCACTCCGGTGCAGTGGCAAAGGGCCGGGCCACGGGCGGGGCTGGGCGCCGCGGAGGGGCGGCGGCGGTCGGACTGCGAGTCACACTCCCTCAGCGGGACGGAGGGGGAGACGGTCTCTGCAAATAGTTTTACGGCGGCGCAGCTCAACACGCTGTTGGGCGAGGTGGCGACTTCACGGCCCTCCGCTTCGTCGGCGCGGCCTGCAGCCGACAGGAGCGCACCCGCAGTGTTGCGCGCCAGCAGCACGGAGGAGGCCGCGGGTGCCGCCCACGGCGTAGAGCCGCAGGTTCCGACCCCGGAACACGGGACGCGGTCGTCGTCGGTCTCAGCGCCGTCGCCGTCGCCGCGGAAGGAGAGTCTGCCGCGCGATGAAAATCAGTTCTCGCGGAAGGGCACAACTGAGGTCGACGACTCGGCCAAAATTGCCGTCACCAATCCATATGAGGTTCGGTTTCGCAATAACTCCTTTGCCAATGGAAGGCACGGCGACGCCGCTCTTCCCGGCGAGGCCGCCGTGGTGGTTCCCGTCGCCGGGGGCGCGGCGGCGGAGGCGGAGGCGGAGGCGGAGGCGACGGAGCTCGCAGGAGGGCGCAGCGGCGCGCGTGGCGGCAGACAACAGGACCCCACGGCCGACCAGCAGTGGCTGCAAGTGCCGTCCCTTTTTTGCCTTGTGTTCAACCTGATCAAGCTGCATGAGTCGCGGGCGTATCAACTAGAGGATGAGAGGGAGCGGGAGGTGTCCGAGATGCTGGGGGAGCCAAAAGCCTCCGTGACGCCGCGACAGGATTCTGTCGCCTTGTCGGCCTCACTGCAAGACATCTACGTACAACTCTCGCACGCGTTTTGCGAGGTGAGTGGGGTCCTGCTGAACCCGTACCTCACCTCCTGGTCCGACGCCGGACTGCGCAGGGCGGTGGCGCAGGTCGCAAACGCCTGGAAAAGGGGTGGCCCACACAGTGAGGAGTTTGAGGTCGCGTCCCTGCACTTGCTGGAGATCGTATCAGCGGACCGCTCCGGAAAAGTGACCCCGACGCCGCTGTACCGCCTCTGGAGCTTCATCGGCACACGTCGCCGCTCGCCGTACTTTATCTGCGGCGCGTTGGCGACCACGGCCGCCATGCTGGTGGCCCTTGCGCTGCTTACCTACCTCGGCGCCGAGAGCCTCGTCGCGCGTGTCGTGCTGGCGGCGTTGCTTGGCTTCGCACTGCTGCTCTCCGCCGCGGTTTGCGTGCTCCTGTTCAGCCACAACTCCGTGGCGGAGGAGGTGCGGGAGTTCTACTTTGCGGAGATGATGAAGCGCTTGGAGGTCGTGATGCGCGACGTCGACGCGGGCGACGACGAGGAAGTGCGCCACGCCGCCCACCCCACGAGTGCCATGGCGTCTGAGGCGCGAAGCCCGCAGTACGACAGTCTGGAGCACGTCTCAGGGCCGCTGCAGCTCGGCGACCGCGCGGCGCAGGACGGGCACAACGCCTGCGGCAGCACCCACACCGCCGCCGCGGCCCTCCCCACGAGCAGCGGCGGCGGGGTGAAGCGGCCGCCACTGGTGCTGTCCCCCGTGACAAACCCCGGCGTCGCCGATCCCCAACGGTTGACTCTCGTAGGGGGCGCCTGCACGGGGGCGAGCTACGGCCCTGCGGGCGGCGGCGGCAGCGGCGTCTCACCCGTCGACCAGTCCCTGAGCGACGACAGGGGCGGCGGCTCAGCCAGCCAGGCCCCTCTGCAGCCGTTCCCGCAGGGGCGGCGAGCCTTCCGGGAGGAGGCCGAAGTGGTCGGGGATCGCTGCTGCGAACCCCCCGCCGCGCCCCCGGAGGAGGCGGTGCTGCCGGAGGACTGCTACAACGCACTCCTCATGAGCCGCGTCAGCTTTGAGAGGACGCAGCTGGCGGAGGAGCGGATGAAGGAGCTGATGGTGTGCAAGAGCATCGGCCTGGACGCCCAGGCCGCGCGACACTCCGCCGCGGAAGACGCGGGCGTTTCTCCCCTGTCCCGCGATTTGGCTTCCGCCTCCACGTTGGAGGGGGCCGGCGGGACTGCGTCGCCCGTCTCCCTCTTCCGCAGGCCGCGGTCGGTGCGGCTGATGCGGGACAGTCTCGCGAGCAAAGGCCTCGACGAGGTTGCCATCACGGCGCTGGTGTACTGCCGCAGCAACACCCTTACCGCGGACAGCTTTGACAAGCTGTGGAGCCGCAACTTTCTCATCCTCCAGCGCAAGACACTCGAGGCGCTGGACGCCGCCTTTCATCGCGGCTCGGAGCGGTTCAAGGTGTTCCTCCTGCACGCCCCGGACCTGGACAAGGAGCAGCTGCGCACCGCCCTCGCCTGGTCCCAGCAGGAGCGTCGCTCGGTCTTTTTCTTCGCCTCCGCCCTTGGCACAATGTCGCCGGAGGTGCCCTACGCGTTCCGGCTCGAGCTTCCCCTCACCACGCGGGATGTGGAGGCCATCCAGCTCTCCGGCATCGGCGTGGATGAGGAGATGAACAGCATGAGCGTCTTCCGCCCCTCCAGGCAGTTCAAGGTGCCGCAGTACACGCTGGGCCGCCGCCTCGGCGGTGGGGCCTTCGGGAACGTGTTCGAGGTGGAGATGGAGTCGATGGGGGCGCGGTGTGCGGTGAAGCGCATGTACCTGCGCGGGGGCCGCGAGGAGGGGGCAGACGGGGTCGACAGTCAACTGAAGGAGATCGCGGGAGAGGTGGAGATCATGAGCTCGCTGAGCCACCCCAACATTGTACAGTACTTTTTCTGCGAGCGGGACGACAACTGTGTCTCGATCTTCATGGAGTTGTGCAGCGGGGGCTCGCTGAGCGAGCTCATCGCGGCCGGCGGGCTGCGGCGCGCGGAGGTGATAAAGCACGTCCTGCGCGACGTCATCGCCGCCGTGGTGTACCTGCACGGCAAGCACATCGTGCACCGCGACCTCAAGCCGGAGAACGTGCTCTTCCGCTGCGGCCGCGCCAAGGTGAGCGACTTCGGCACCGCCGTCTTCAAGCTCGGGGGGCTGACAAACGTGAAGGGGACGTTTGCGTACATGGCGCCGGAGGTGCTGCTGGGGGAGACTTACGGCAAGGCCTGCGACGTGTGGTCGTTTGGCTGCATCGCAGCGGATACCCTCTCGGTGCGGCTCGCCAACCGCCCGCTTGGGATGCCCGAGGCGTGCGAGTTGTACCGCCGCATGCCCCCCGACGCGACGCTTGACTTTGACTGCGACGAGCCCACCGTGCGGGGCTTCCTTGAGCTCTGCCTGAAGCGCGACCCGGTGCTGCGGTCCTCCGCGCAGGAGCTCCTCGAGCACCCGATGCTGACGGAGGAGAACGCGGCGGTGCAGCGCTGGCTCGCGACGTGCGCAGAGCGGCGGGGCGGTCGCCAGGCCGACGGCGGCCCCGGCAGCCTCGCGCAGGGGAAGTACCGCGTGGGCTCGGCGAGCGTCGTTTCGCTGCGCTCGGCGGAAGTGCTGGGCCCCCGCTGCACGCCGCAGCAGACCCCCACCACCCCCTCCTTCTTCTAGCGCCCCGCCTCCTCCCGCAAGCTGCGGCGGCAAACAAAACGCG
>NW_021704576.1:0-9314 GCF_003719485.1 Trypanosoma conorhini | reverse complement strand
CAGCTTGTATATATATATATCTGTGCGTGTGTGCGTATGAGTTTGTTTGTCTGTTTGTTTCCTCACTCTGATTCTTATTTTCATTTTTTGCTTTTGTTTTTGCGGATTCATTCCCCCCCCTGCCTCGTAAAATTTACGCATGTGAACTGTAATGTATCTCGTTGTCTCACACATACAAGCCTGCACGCGCACTTTCTATTTCCATCTCTGTGTGCAACTAGCTTGCTGTTCCTCTTGTCGTTTCACGCCTGCGGCTCGGTGGGCGGCCACCCACTCTGCACACCTGCAGCGTGCGCGTGGCAGGCGTCCTCCCGCCCTCTTGTTTCTGTTTCTTTTCCGCCTTCTGCTTCCCTCTCCCCACTGTTTCTTCCTCCTTTTCTTTTTCCTTCTCCTCCTCCTCCTCGCCGCCGTGAGGTTTTGCTCTAACGCGAGTTCCGTGGCACGACTGCGGGGTTGCCGGTGAATGGGGTCCCCCGTCGTCACGAGGGCGGCGACGGCGACGCCAGCGTGGCGGGGCTCGGCACGCACAACGCCTCTGACCTCGCCGCAGCGGCAGCATGGCAGTGGGGCGTCCCTCCCACGGCAGCAAAGCAGGCGGCCGCCGCCACAGCAAGACGCGCGGGAGGTGGCTGGGTCGCCTTCGCCGGCGTTGGAGGCCCGAGGCCGCGGGAGGGGGCTGCTGCTGCCGCCCGCCGCCGCGATGAAGCCGCGAACGGCGACGGCCGCAGCCGCAGCATCGTCGGTGTCAACGGCACTGGCGCCCGCGTCGTCGTCGTCGTCGTCGTCGACGGCGCAGCACAACGTGCTTCCGCTGCATGATCAGCCGGCTTTCCGCACGGATTTGGTGCACCGCACCGTCTTTGTCTTTGGGCTTCACACCGTTGAGGAGTGCCGCGCGCTGCTGCAGCTGCTGCAGGAGAAGTGCGGCCCTGTTGCCGGCGCCTTCCGCACCGCCGACCTCACGCGTCAGAGCGACACCGCCTCCGCCGCGGCTTCGTCGTGGGGGGCGGGGGTGCGTGGCGGGGCGGGTGCTGTGATTTGTGTGGCCTTCTACCGCGCCGACAGTGCCTGCATGGCGAGGCGCCTTGACAACACCGCCCAGGTGTTCCAGAAGCGTTTCCTGGTGGAGGGCGCGGCGCGCTTCCAGCACCTCGCGAGCCTTTATGAATCCATGTCTGTCTCCGCCGCCGCTGCCGCGCTTGCCGCCGCCGCCGTGGCCCCGCAGCATGAGCGGCTCTGGCTGCTGCTCTTTTCCCCGACGGTCGGTGGGGCGACGGTGGACTGGCAGGCCGCCGCCGCCGCGGTGGGGCGTGGCGAGGCGCTCTTGCTGACAGCGGCCCCACCTTCCGCGGGGCGTGGCGGCGAGGAGGGCGGCGCCGGCGGCGTGGGGTTCCTCCTCCGCCGCGATCACGCGAGTGGCGGCAGGCACCACACGCACCTCGGCTTTCGCCCCACCGCGGCGGTTCCGCAGCCGCGGCGATTTGACTTTGCGACAGAACCGACGGCCCCCACAGCGTCGACGGCGCCCGCAGCTGCCACCTCCGCAAACCCCGCCGGCTGCACCGCGGATGCGCTTGGCCGCTCCAACACCCTGCAGCAGCAGTACTACAGCACCCGCTACGAGTCGTCGGACGCTCCGCTTTTCTCCCTTGTCGCACGGCTCCCCTCACTGGTGCTGAGTCACATGTTCCACCGGGGTTCTGATGCGGCGGCCGATGCGGGCGTCTCCTACGGGGAGGCGTACCTTCCTGCGCCGCTGCGGCAGCGCGTGGAGCGCGTCGATGGCCGCCGCGGCGACGCAGCCACCGCAGCCTCCCCGGTGGCGGGCGGCGGTGGAGGCAGCGGCGTGGGTGACGAGGGTGCTCCGTTGGCGTCTGGCGAGCGGGCCGCAGGGGCGGCGTATATCCCCCGCATGCGATCCGTTGGCGACTACGTCGTCGCCACACTGCCGTTTGCCACCCACCTCCTCGCGCCGCTCTTCCGTGCCGGCGGCGATGACGCGCCCCTCGACGACGGCCACCCCACCACGGGGAGTAGAGGCGACCTGAGCGGCGTGGGTGGGGCCGGCAGTGCTGGTGGCGGCAGCAGTGGCCTCGGCGGCGCCGCGGAGGGGCGTAGTGGCGGGGGCGCGGGGTTTTACGGGGGGCGACTGCCACGCACTACGGCGTTTGCGTCAGCGCGGCGCAAGCGCCCCCGCGACGTGCCCGGCTTCGTGGACGACACGGAGGCGGCGGCGGCGGCGGCGGTGGTCGCCGGCAACCCACTGCGTGGCCTCGGCGAGGGATTTGTGTCGCTGCAGCCGGACACGTTGGCGGCCCTCTCCCCCGCCGCCACCCCCGCGACACCGCCGGCCGCCAACCTCGACGCGGCGGCCAGCAATGAGGCGGTGCGGGCGTACGTGACGGCGCGCGTCCGCCTGCGTTCTCTGCCCCGCCCCCACGGCGACGCCCCGGCACCCGCGCCCGTGCCGTCCCCCCTCGCAGCACCGCCGCCGCCGCCGCCGGCAGGGTCCGTCTGGCAGGAGTTGACGTCACCGCGGGAGTGGGGCCGTCTGCTCCGCCGCGCCCGCGGCCTCTACGACCGTTTCTGCCGAGTGCCCGTCGGAGGGGAGGGGGGATGAGTGGCGTGGCCGTACTGGACGCCTCTCGACCCGGTATATTTATATATTTGCTTTTTGCCGTTTTCCCTCCTTCCCTCTTTGCTTTTTTTTTGTTGTTTGCACTTCCTCCGCGCTGGGCGAGGCGGAGGGGGGAAGGACGAGCGGAGAAGCAGAGGGAAGAGGACGGAGGGGGAAAGAAGGAGAAGAAAAGGAGCGGGCGAAGGAAGAACGGAACAAAAACAGAAAGTAAAAAAAAAGAATAAATAAAAAGAAAGAGAGGGGGAGGGGAATGAAGCAAGAGGCACATGCGTGGGCCCTACCGCCACATATACACACAGGCAGACAGAGAGGCAGAGGGAGGCGGGAAGTAGACGGGCGACGGCAGAAGTTGCGGGGGCGGGGGGGGGGATGAGTGGCGTCGCGCGAGGTTTTTCATTGCGCAGGCGCGTGCGCCCCGCGTGTGGCCGCGTTGGGGGAAAAAAAAGAGCCGAGAGAAGAGGGAGGGGATGAGGCGTCCGCCCTCCTGCGGCCCTCCCACCCACCGCCGCCCGAAACAGCCGCATTAATGTGCCGCCGCAACAAAGAACGAAGTAAAGGCGGAGTGAGCGAAGGAATGGCCCGCCGCGCGCAGGCGTCTCCCTGCGAGTGTGTGAATGCACCCACCCAAGCCACTCCTTCCGTCCTTTTTCTCTTGCGTCTCGCATCCCGCATCTCTCTCTCTCTCTGTGGACTTCCCCCGCGTCTTCCACGGCGCGCGCACACGCACACGCACAACACGGAAGGAAGGAAGGAGAAGCCCCAAAAGCGCCAACAGCGCCAACGGTCAAACAAACAAGCAAACAAACAAGGAAAAACAGCAGCTGAAAATCCAGAGATGCCCAGCGTCGTCGTGAACTGCAAGTTCAACCCCCCAGTGCTCTCCATCGTCGGGGCGCCGCTGCGGCAGGAAACCCTCGACACCCTCGAGAAGGCCCTCCCGCGCTGCATGACGACCAGCCAAAACAGCCTGAGCGTCGCCAACGGCGGGGCGCCGAAGTTCGTGCTTCTCAACAACCAGCCTAACACGTGGCGCATGTCGATTGGGCAGCACTACTGCGACCAGCGCGGCCGCTGCGTCGTCTTCTCGGAGGTCATCAACGCGCTCCACGCGGAGGGCTGGACGCTGCGCACCACGAACTCCCACGAGTCCGACAACGAGAAGGACGTGGCCCGCCTCTTCTTTTGGCGCGCCGGCTGAGGCTGAGGCGTGTTTGCCGCCCTCTCTTTTTGTCCCCCCCTCCAAAAAAAAAAAAACAAACAGGCTGAAACGAAGAAGGAAGCAAGCAGTGAGGAGCGGCGTCTTTGGCCGGTCTTTAACTCAGCGTGCAGGCCTATTTGTGACGCACACACACGTGCACGGAGTCTGGGGGAGGGGGCGATAGATGTACATAGACCTGGGATGTAATACGCTGGAAAAGGGAAGTCCCGCTCCTCCCCCTCCCGCGTGCACACGCCGAACGGGAGGCGAGAGAAACGAAAACCAACGAGGCGGAAACACCGTCCACGGCGGACTGCACAAACGGGGCGAGAAGGAGCGATACATAAATGGGGAGAGGGCGGGGAAAGAGCGAGCGCGAGAGGGAAGGAGGGGGTAGACGGCGTTCCCAGCGGTGGGGGTATGCCCTGCTGTGCGCGTGTGCCCACATCCGTGCATGTGCATCTTTCTCTCTGTGTGTGTCTGTGTGTGGGCCCAGCCATCTGGGGAGTTGCATGGGGGCTGAGGAACTGTCGCGCGGAGAACGGGGGGGAGGCGCTGCGACGCGCCACACAAATCAACCGCAAGGAAGCAGCGCAAACGCGACACACAGCCACACACACACACACGCACATGTATAAATGTAAATGCGTGCAACGAGGAGGTGGGGATGAAGATGGGGATTGAGCGAAGTGCAGGGAAAGGAAAGAATGACGAAGAGCTTTTTTTGTTTTGTTTTTTGTTTCTTTGCTTCTTTTTCTCCTTCCTCCTCCTCCTCCTCGTTGCACGTGTGCGGGCGCACATTTTCCTTCTTTCATTCATTCTCACGCACACACTTCCTCCCTTGGCGTGTGTGCCGCTTTTTCATTGTGTGTTCTTTCTTGCTTTTGTTTTCGTGTTTGAAACTCGCTGCGTTTGCCGCCACTCTCTCTTCTCTCTCTTTTTTTTTTCTTTCTCTGCACGCGCGCACGCGTGTGGCCCCTCGGCGGCCGCCGAGGCGAAGTGGCCGGCACGAGGCACACGCACGCAGAGAGAGGAGGATAAAGAGAAAGGGGCACAAACGCAGACGGGGGTTTAGTTGCATTGCCGGCACACGTGAACGCACACACACACACATGCCCTTCCATCGAACTATCTATGATGTATATCTACCTCTACGTGCGTGCGTGCGTGCGCAGCGTTGCGGGCGGCCGCATACTAATAAATATCCGTGCGGTGTGCATGTATGACGACACCCCTGCGTGGGATGTGCCGTGCGCCGCTGTGGGCCGCGGAGCTGCGCCGTCTCTTTTCTCTTTTTTCTCTTCTCTCTCTCGCCTGCGTGCCCTTGCCTGCCGTGGGAGGGTGTCACTGCCGCGTTGCATGCGATGGAGCGCGACACCGCCGGCGCGGCAGTAGAGGCGGAGGCGTGGCACGCGGACTCCTGCGCCCCCGCGGAGGCGATGCTGACGGAAATGCACAAGACTGCCCGCGGCTGCACCGTCCACGCCCACCCGCCCCTGCACTGACGGCGTGCATGCGCCACACACACACGTGTGCGCGTGCGTGCCAGGGCTTATTCTCTTCCTTCCCGCATGCTCCCACGGTCTCGTGTGTTACTTCACTGTTCGCCACTTGTCGTTTCTTGCTGACGCGTTTGCGTTAACGGAAAGGGGGTAGAAAGACGCCTTGCGTTTGTGGATGTGTGTGCGTGTGGACCTTTTTCCCGTGATGCCGTGCACGAGTGGACGACTTCCACGTGTGCAAGCCATCCCCCACCTCCCTCCCTCCCTGTCTGCCTATTCGAGTGCCTGAATTTGCAACTACATGTATGTTTGTATATATATATATATATACACACCTCTCTCTGTGCCTGTGGCTTTCCCGTTTGGAGGCGTGTGCGCCCCGGCATTTCTTCCTTCTCTCGGTCGCGGCGGACTTCGTCTGCTTCTTCGTTTCCCCCTCCCCTCGCTTCTGCGTGGGCGCCTTTCCTGGAGGCGCCAGGCGCACGGGCGAAAGCGCGCGCGCGCGAGAAAACAGTAAGACAGTAGGAAAGACAGGAGGATTGGCAGTCGCCTCGCCGGGATGACGTTGGGCGACGCGAGGGAAAAGAAATCCCCGGAGGCTGGGGGTGTGGGGGGCACGCCGCGCCACCGCGAGTGCCTGACGCCGAACGCGCGACGCATGTACCTCACGCTGCGGGCGGCGGCTGTCTTGCTGTGGCTGCCGCACTCGCTGGCGTCCATGTACGTCGCCGCCACCGCCCCCGCGGCCACGGCCGCCTCGTTGCCGTGCGTGCTGGCCTTCAGTCTCGCCAGCATCGCCGCCACGTACTACGTCGCGGTGTGCACGCAGTGCGGGGAGTACCTAATGATCACCGCGTGGCTCTTTGGCGTGCTGCGGGAAGAGGCGTGGGCGGCCATGTTTCCCGACACCGTCGCCGTCCCGCAGAGCGGCCAGTCCGCCTTGGCCTCGTGGGCGGCTGCGGCCGCGGAGGGAGGGGTGCTCGCGCGCACGGGCGGCGGCGGCGTCGTCGGCAGCGGCGGCGCCCACGGCAGCCCCAGTCTGCTGTGGATCGCCGTCGCCATGCTGCAGGGCATCCTTGGTGGCATCCTCTGCAAGCTGAAGGACATCGACGAGGACCGCTACTACCCCACCCACGCCATCGGAGAGCGGCTGTACGTTGTGGTGCCCTTCTGCACCGGCCAGTGGCTGAGCTTCGTCCTGCAGAATGGCTGGCGCGGCATCGTCGTGGAGAACCTCACGATCCTGCTCTCCCTCGCCATGGTGGGCTACTGCGTCATTGGCTGCAAGCTGCTGAGGCAGCACACTTCGCTGCGGCGCGGGGACCTGATTGGGTTCGTGGAGGAGCTGCTGACGACCTCCTTCGGCGTCGTCTTTGCGGCGATGCTGCTCGGCAGCGTCTTTGTCACCCTGCTGGCCATCCCCTTTTTGAAGTCCCTCTTCTCACTGAACGCCCTGGTGAGTTCGGTGGGGATCGTCTTGGAGTTTATCGTATACGAGGCGGCGTAGGCGTCGCGTGGGCGGGCGCGTGATGCCCTGCAGGCAACAGGCGGGAGGGGGAGGGAGGGGGGTGGGGCAGCGAGGTGCACGCATTCGGCGCAGCCGCACGTAACTTCCCTCGGCGCGTGCCTCCCCCGCGCGGCCGTTGCTCTCGCGCTCTCCACCTCCACAGGCGGGTGGGGTGCCGCGTGGCGGGCGTCTCGATGTGCATACGCGCCGACCGCCCTCTCGGCGTGGCTCGAGTTCCGGTAACTCCCCGGTGGTGGTTACGGCGGCTTTTATTATTGTGAGTAGTATCATTATTGTGAGTGCCATATTTGCGGTGACCACCCCCCACCGTGTTTTTCTCCCTTCGCGTCTGTGTGTGTTTCTCTCTGTGTGTGTGCGGCTTCCGCTGCTTCCTCCACTTTTATCGCTGCCGCGGCCACGCAGTTAGCGGCGACACGACGAAGAAAGCGCCCGCGGCGTCCACCGACGGCAGGCGGCAGCTGGACACCCGCGTGGAGAGAAGTTCGGGAGAGGCGTGGGGCGCGGCGGAGGAGGCGGCGCGGCCGATGGCGTACTTCACGGTGCACTACGGCAACAACGAGGCGATGATGTTCAACGCCGAGTGCAGCGTCGGCGCGCTGGTGGACCGCATGCTCGAGTTGCTCGCGCCGCACACCGCCGGCTACACGCGGCTGGAGCTCCTGCCCATCAACTTTGTGCTGGAGCAGTTCCGCCCGCCCGCCGGCCTCGGCGCGTCTGCGCGGGGCGGGCAGCCGCCGCACGAGGCCGGCAACGACGCCGCCGCGGCCCCGTCAGCGAGCGCCCTCAAGTCGCCGCCCTTCACCGGCGCGATCCCGTTCGTTGGGCTCGCGACCCGCGCGGTGGAGAGTTACGCCGACGCCGTGCTGGGCGGTGCGACCGCCGCCGCGCTGCCCCCGTCGACGCCGGCGGTTTCCCCCTCCCCCTCCGCGGGGGGCGCCTCGGCGAGCGCGGCGGCGGCGGCAGCGTGCGGCGGCGGGCCCACCGCGCCCTCCCCGGCGCTGCAGAGCTCCTACGTGCTGCTCGGCTGCCGCCACCACCCGTACCACCACCCGCCGCTGCCGCCAGCGACGACGACGGCCGCGGCGGCGCGCGAGCGGACAGGCACGGCCGTCGCCCTCGGTCTCGCCGCCCCGACCTCGGCGGGGAACAGAGCCGCATCGGCGGCGACTCGGAGGACGCGCGCCAGCGACGCCGTGGCGACGCCGCAGCAAATCGCCACGCTCCACCGCGCCCAAGTCGTCGCGGCCGCCCCCATCGTCGCGGCGCCTGCCAGCCGTGGAAGCATCTGCAGCAACGCCGCCGGCAGCTGGACGGCGGCCCCCGCGCAGGGCAGCGCCCCCAGCGTGGACCCAGCCACCCTCCTGCTGTACAACAACGGCCTCGCCCTGGGCGGGGCCGGCACCGCCGCGTGGCGCAGGAACTTCAGCCACTACCTCACCACGCTGCTGCTTCCACAAGCCGGGGAGGCCACCACCGCCACGACGACGACGACGACGACGACCGCCCCGCCATGCGACGCTGAGCGCCAAAGGGCCACCTTGACGGAGACCGCCAATTCCCACAGCGAAAGCGCTCCGGTGGACAGCGCGGTGCTGCTCCCCGCCGCGGCTACGGGTCTCTTCAAAACACCAGCGCCCCCCATCACCAACTACGACGTTCTCTGGCGAGGGCCACGTGGGGAGCACATCCGCCTGCAGGAAGCCCTGGACGAGCGCGTCTTCACCGACATCGACACCAAAAAGAAGAAGCCCAAAAAGAGCTGAAGGAACGGCTCAAAATTCTCCCAGGCAACAGTCACCTATGTGTCCCTGTGTGTCTGTGTGTCTGTGTGGGTGTGTGGAAAGAAGCTGAGTGGCAACGCAGCGCCAAGGGAAACTGGGGAGAGGCATGTACACGACAGCAACCGACAAGCACTGCGGTGCACGAAAAGAAGAAAAAAAAGCACGGATCATTACCAAATCGAGAAACGAAGAAGGAGGAAAAAAACAACAACATAAATTATGCCCCTGCTACAATATGCACGCACGGCACCATTTATTACAATTCACCTTCTCTTTTCTTCTTCTTTAATCTTCTCGCCGCGCCCGCCCGGTGCCGGCCGGCAGGAGCGTCCAGACCGCGAGCAACAAGCGACCCCCACGAAGGCCCAAGCGACAATGATGCTGCGCCGCTTTTTCCTCTGCGTGCTTCTCCTCGCCCTCTGCTGCGCCTGCGCGTTTGCCGCGGCAGAGGGTCAAAGTGCAACTGCTTCAGTTCCTGATCCTGATGCCGAGACCACGACGACGACGACGACGACGGAGGCTCCTGCCGACACGGACGACGACGACGACGACGAAGGCGCCCGAGGGCGACGGGAGCAGGCCGGGCGGCCCCGCGTGGGTGCAATTGCCGCCGCTGCTGCTGCTCGGCGCGGCGGCGGTGGCGGCGGCCGCGGTGGACGGGGAGGGT
>NW_021704551.1:10323-15298 GCF_003719485.1 Trypanosoma conorhini | reverse complement strand
TTTCTAACAGTGTTATGCTCCTACGTGTGTGTGTGTGTGTGTGTGTGTGTGTGTGTGTGTGTGTGAATGCCTTTATTTCTCGTTTGCATTCTGCTGGACTTCCCGGGTCAAGCGAATAACGCTCTAACGGAGTATTGTTCAGCCCGACGTTTCTCCGCTGCTCAATTGGCTGTGGTCTTCTCGTTCTGTCGCCGTTTTGTGTTCGTGACGTCCATCATTTCCAGCTGATACGCGTGTCGGCTTCCTTACGCGCATCTTCTGCAGCGACTGACTCTCTCTCTGTGTGTGTGCGAGCGCGCGTTTGCCCCAACGTCGCCAGGACCTGCACATATCCGCAGTATTAGCTGCCCTCCTCAGGAACAAAGTAAGGTGGCGTGCGCTGCGGGGTAATCGAAAAGTATTTTTTTTTAAGGCGAAGACGAAATGAAGAACATTGCCGCCAAAAGGATTAGCAAAGATCTTAGGCTTCTTCTTGAGGATGTTACGGCAAGTAGTGAAGGCAAAAACAGGTGCGTAACACAGTCCGCCGTTATTATTGCCGTTGACGTGGAGAACGTCTATAGTTGGGTTCTGAAAGCGAAAGCTCCCGCCGCTAGCGTCTACGGTGGCGCGGACCGCGTGTACGAACTCACGGTGCTCTTTTCCGTGGACTATCCACATGATCCACCAACCGTGCGTTTTCTTACCCCAATATACAGCCCCTTGGTGACAAAAGAAGGCGTGATTTGTGATCAGATGGTTCGCATCAACTGGACCCCTGACATGCAAGCCTCTGACGCCGTACGCCTCGTCTTGGATAGAGTGTTTTCCCAATACAATAAACACCATGAGGACGATGTCTATCCTGAGGCCCGGCACTGTTTAGAAAATTGTCCAGAGGACTATGCTGAAAGAGTGCGACGTGGTCGTTGAGTGTCTAGCGCATTAATAGTGATGAAAAAAGTTGACTTTGTTGTTGTTGTTGTTGTGTATATGATGTGTGTTGGTTTGTTTCTTTGTCGCAGGTACACTTAGATGAGATGCGGTTGTTGAGAGTTGTTTAGCGACACGGTGTGTGCCGCCCAGCTGTGGATAAGTTTGCAGTTAAGTCAGATTTATGGAGGGGAAGAATTGCGCGTTTGAAGCAATGAAAGTTTGTCGGTGTATGAGAAACGGTGAGCTTTGTTTGCTTATTTATTGGCGTTAGACCTCCCTGCACGTGTTGCTTTTTTTTCTTTTGTCGACGACAGCGTCCTTGCTGCTTGCACATCGCTTTTGCGCCTTCTTTATTTTAACGCATCTGTTGCTCTTCGTCCTCCACACACACACCCACACCCACACCCATGAGGCACAACATGCGTCGGGTACGTCAACCTTTCGGCGCAACGTATTGTGGCGGGTGCGTGCCTTCGATTCGTGTTGTCATTCGTCGTGTGATTCAGTCCAGCCAGGGCAAGGGCCTGCGTAGTGTTCTGGATCAGTACGAGGATTTTAAACTGGTGCAGCAACTCCGCAAGAACGAAAAGGGGAACTACTATCGTTACCAGCAGAAATTGTGGCCTTCAACGGAGGCGTTGGAGCGGTCCATGACGGAGCGACTCTACAGCTCTACGGAGCGTTCGCCCCTAATGCTGCTACCACAACCAAAGCGGGCATCTTCCAATCGCACGCTTGTTATCGAAGGACATGGTGCAACGGCGCTGCTAGAAGCTGCGGAGGCGACGTTTGCGCACGATGCTCACGCAACGGTGGATGGGACCGCAACATTAACAGCTCCTTTTGATAGCGTGGATGAAATGCTCGCTGCGCAGCTGTGCGCCGACCAGCAAAAGGGCATGGAAAGCAAGATCATTACCGATGCCGATTTAGAAGGCACGGTGCTAGAATCCTCTCGTGAGCGTGCTAGACATGTCATTGAAGAGGATCTTGCGGTTAACGATTTGGTAAACTCCCCGTCATCGGCTTCTCCAGCAGCACTGATCTCGGGTCGCAAGTTGCCGTCTGCGAAAGACGAGGGAGGTGTAGCGTGGTTCTCTCTTGGAATGGACGCGGTGCTGAGTGACAGGGCGCTCGCCAAGTATGGCCCAGCTCCTACACGTCTTCAGTGTCGTCTGCTCCCGGCGCTTCTGCACGAGGATCACAATGATGTTCTCTTTAATGGGGTCACTGGAAGTGGCAAGACAAGTGGTCTCCTTCTTGCCTTACTGCAGTGCGTTCGAGCCGAAGCAGCGGGTCTCAACGTATTTGTGGCAAAGGATGAGCTAACGGCGTTGTATGCGTACAATCAGCTTCGAGCGCTTTGTGGTCCTTCGGGAGGAACAGTGGTGGACCGTCCGCGAGATGATTGGTCGTGGATGTATCTAGGGGCTCATCGAGGTAGTTACGTGACCTACTACCGTGCGCTTCGGCGTTCACTGCAAAGTGCGCATGGCCCGGTGCGCATATTCATTACAACCGCAGATACAATGTGTGAGTTATTGTTTGAAAAAAAAATGGAATTTGAGGCCTTTGGTTACTTGAGGCGTGTGTACGTCGATGATGTTGGCGTGCAAATACCCATGTTGACGCCTACTGCTCCTGTGGCGGAGGTGCGGGAGCGCTTGAGGAACCCACTGGCATGCGAGTTGCTCTTGGGAACACTGCATCAACTTCCAGGGCCGCACATTCGTTCCATCTTGCAGCTTGGGCTTGTATCGTCTGACATGGATGAGCGTCTCAAGGATCATTTAAAAGCACTCTGTGTAAAACTTGAGCGTCACACCATTGTTCTCTCTTCTGTGCGTGTTCCTTCCACAATTCACTGTCTTTTCAGCTTTTATTTGTACCACGAGGACGTGTACGAGTATCTCGTAAAACTAATTTGGAATGCCCGGAGCACCATCCCCGGACGTGCCGTGATATTCATTCGCTACGAGGATGATCTCTTGCAGGTGCGAGCAAAACTGCGGGGTCTTGGCATGAATGCCAAACTTTTTTCGGAGGTGTACCATAATGGCGAGTTTTCTGAGAAGTGGAAGTTTCTGCTTCTTCGGGAGTCTGAGGCGTTTGGCATTGACATACCTCTTGTCTCCCACGTGTTTATCACCTTTTGTCCCCGTGCGGCATACTCCTTTCAGCACATGTGTGGACGCACGGGGCGGCTGGGCAACCTTGGCTGGGCCTACACCGTCACCGACAAGCGTGACGCCAGACGTGTGCGGGAGATTGCCTCTCAGTTAGACGTGGATTTTTGTAGTCACGTTGTCGATGCCCAACTCGCACAGGTTGCTGCGAAGGATGTTGACCGTCAAACCAAGGAATACGAGTTATACGGTCTTGATCCTCAGTACGCGGTGAGGCAGCACTATATTGTGCAGAGTGAGAATCCCGATATGGCGTACCGAAGCCGCGAGTTCTTCAGCAGGCCCGCCAAGAGGCAATTTCAGTTGGAGCAGTACACACCAACCTCCGTCCTGCACCGTCGCTTTGTTAACGCGAAAAAGCTTGCCGCGGATGTCAATCGCGATCCAAGCGTGACGGTGTCACTCCAGAAACAGGGCATGCTTGACCAAAAGTTGCGACCAACCAAGCGGCTGAAATTTCTTCTTAATAAAAAAAGCCGTAGGTACGGCACATCTCTTTACAGTGGGAAGGAAAGCAGATCTGACAGCAGATGAAAAGCTGTAATATATATGTTGCGTTTTTTTGGTTTTATGCGTAGTTTTCCTCCTCAGTCTGCGGATTCCCCGTGTGGAGTTTCAGCCGTGCGAAGAGAGCTGGGGGCTCACTTATGTTGCTCTTGTGCCCTTTTCTCTTCGCTGTGGCATGGGCGCCGGGTGAGGAGGGCGTCACTTCCGGCACGAAGACACATGCCTGTATGCGGGTCTGCCCCCACCCGACAAGAAACGGAGGAATATGAGGCTTTTTCCTTTGGAAGAGATGTCTGCTGTAGGGACGTCGCGGAGCGGTAGAAGTGCATTGAAGTCCCCTTTGACGGCTGAATGGCCGGCGGCTGCGGAGTTGGTGAATAGCCGACAGCGGAGCGCCAGGACATCCCCAACTGAGCGCTGGTCTAAGCTAACCGTGCAGCCGCCGCCGGGTAACACCACTGAAGCAGCTTGCTCGCTGGGCCCCAGGCGAGATGAACCGCGCCTCGCAAAACAGGTGGGTATCCGCCCGCCCGCCAACGTTCAAGCGAGGGGCGGTAAAAATGGCGTGGAGTTGTTAGCTCGCTGCCTGGGACGCTACCAAGAAATTGCCCTGAAGTGCAAGGAGAGTTCTGTTCAGTTAGCGAAGATAGAGGCGGAACGGCGATGGCAACTCGAGGAAATGGCAAGGTTTTCAGAAGAAATAAAGGCCAAAGTGGATCAACTCCACGTGTTGGAGGGGCAAATATCAGGCGCACTTGCAGAAGAATCGAGGGAAAATGGGCGTCTCAGAGAAATTGCTGCACGGCGAGGATACATATGAACTCGTCACCCCCGAAAGAGTGTTTGAAACGCCTTGGCAACGTATATGCCTCACTACGAGAAAACGTTTGGTTTGTTGATACTACTTTAAATAAAACATCTTCTCGAAATATTACTGTGTTTCATATGTATATATCTAAATCATAAAACAAAACTTACTCTGTTGCACTGTAAGTCATTATTCTAAATCTCATCTGCAAAAGAAGTCTTGCGAAATAACCCCACCACCTCTCTTCTTTGTTGACGTCAAAGGCGCCGGCGATGCGCAACCCGTTCCAGGTGGTGGTGCGCTGCCGTCCACAGCTACCGGAGGAAAAGGGTGACCCATGTTCTCGCGTTTCTTTTGGAGATAACGATGGGCGGGTGTTTGTGAGTGGCAGGGGCCAGGAAGACACGCGCTGCTTTACCTTCGACCGGGTTTTTACACCGGAGTCGACGCAAGAGACTGTCATGCAGGCGGTGACACCGATGATTGACCACGTCCTCAGTGGCTTCCACGCCACCGTGTTCGCGTACGGGCAGACGGGGAGCGGGAAAACGTACACAGT
>NW_021704551.1:8514-9602 GCF_003719485.1 Trypanosoma conorhini | reverse complement strand
ATGTGGAGAAGTAGTTAGCTTGTCGTTTGTGCTATGTATACTGTACAGCTTCTGTTGTGTACGTTCTGCTTGGCCGTTGGTTTTATATAGTGTTTTTTCCTGTGCCTGTGTGTGTGTATGTTTTTTTTCTTTTGCTTCTCCGCTCGTGAGGCTGTTGAAGTACGCCACTGCTCTTGTTTCTACCTATAAGGCCACAAGTGTGTGATTTTTTTTGTTTGCATAAGGAGGACCAGTAAGAGGTGGTTTTTGATGATTACGGAACGCAACCCCGTTGTGGTTTAAAAATGAAACAAGTTTCTCTTTTGCTCCAATTTGCTGAAAAGAAGGAGTCGGAAACATGCATGCCAGACTCTTTACAAAGTGCTCTTCCCTTTCTTCTCTGTGCGTGAGTGGGCCTGGTCCCGGATTTTCTCATTTGGTTCCTATGCCCACTAGTGTGGGAGCAGGCCTTGATTTGTTCTTCATTTTTTTTCTTTTCTTTGTGCCTCCTCTGCTATGTCCTGCCAGCGTTATCCGTTTTGGTTTTGATTTTTTTTATTGTTTTGCACATGCATGCACAATCGCAGCGCTACATTGCAGTCCCTCCTTCATTCCTTTTTTTTTTTGTAGCAGGTGGTCGCAGCGGCCCGAGGGTAGGAGAAGGATGGCCGTATGACGGTCCAACGCACAGTGTTCCGATGGCAGTGAGTCATTGGGCGGGGGCGGGGGCGGTGGTGCAGTCTCACTGCCTTGTTTTTTTTTTTTTTTGATGCAGACTCTTAGGCTTTTCTTGAAGGACTGGCCCTGTGCACGGAACAGTGGAAGCGCGGCGCGGTGAACTGGGCGCGACAGGTGCGGGTTTGACTCTGCCTCTGTGTCCTGCTGCTGACTGCACCGCCACGAAACGCGTCACTCTGCCGGATTACTGTGTTAGTTTATGGCACGCTGATGCGTTGTTGCGGTGGTGACGGGCGAGTAACCTCTCCTCACTGCTGACATATGTGTGTTCTCCTCTGACAGCCCTGGTTGCTGCTCCTGGTTATTCACTTTACCTCGCCCTCCCCGATAGGTTGCGCAGAGACGCCCGCGTCGCACACAAAGGAAGAACA
>NW_021704551.1:0-8489 GCF_003719485.1 Trypanosoma conorhini | reverse complement strand
CATCGTTGCTGGTAAGGGAGTCTATTGATATTAACGCGTCACTTCTTGCTCTTGCGCGGGTCATCACGGCTCTCGCTGACCGGTTCCAAGAAGAAAAAGAACGGTGGAAGTCCTGATAGGTCGCATGTCCCATACCGCGAGAGCAAGCTTACCATGCTGCTGAAGCACGCCTTGGGAGGCAACTCTCTCACCACTATGATCGCGTGCATAAGTCCCTCGGACCGGTACGTTGATGAAACTCTGTCGACTCTTCTGTACGCTGGTCGAGCACGCAACATCACGAACATTCCACGCGTGAATGAAGATTCGAAGTCTGCCCTCATCCGTCAACTCCGTGCGGAGGTGGCCAGCATGAAGAAGGAATTAGCGTACTATAGAGGTCTGGCTTCGGAAAGTCTTGTAAAAGCTGACGTTGTGCATTCTTCTGTGTACACTATGCAAGATGGTATTGATGATGGTAGGGTGAATGAATTGGCAGAGAAACTTCTTCAAGCGTGTGAGGCGCTGAAAAATATCATTGCCGTAAATGGCCAGCTGCGAGATGCTTTTGATACAGTAAGAGACGCCAAGATGCAACTTGAGCGGCGTGAAGTAGAACTTAATGCAGAAAATTTGGCATTGCGCGAGCGAATTGAAGTTCTCGAATCTATTGTGCTTAAGGATGATTTTGTAGATCAATCCTCTCGGGATTGCGAGGTTGTGGGGGCTGAAACGATGGAGCACCCATGCCAAGACTTACTGTTTGTGTCGCCTTTGGTTGGCGTGGGCGCTGGTTCACCACGGAAGGAGGTTTTGCCCAGTCGTGCGTCCTCTGCTGAGTGGCCTCTGCAGCCGCGGAGCTCCCGCGGGCGAGGCGAGCAGCGAGCCTCCACACCCAGAGGGAACGGCCATAGAAACGAATTGTCATTAGCTCCTTCGCGTGCACGCACTGTGACACGTTCTCAGTCGAGGGGAACTTCGGCACGTGAAGACAAGGCAAACGCCAACAGCGGGGCGGACTCAGTTTCATGCAAGACAGTACTGAAGGAACGGCAAAGGCAGCGACAGTCCAAACTCAAGAAAAAACTGGAGGAGTACACAAATCGTTATTGTCAGCCAAATCATTATATGAATTACGCAGAGTATTATGGTAAGGCGCGTCAGCAGATCCCTGTCAATCAAGCTGCAGCAGTAGCCATCAAGGAGATGGAGGTGACATTGAAGCAGCTGCCGCGCAGCATCGCGGATACTGTGCCACAGTCTCTGAAACTTGCGTCGGAGTTTGGCACCTTGTCGTTTGGTGGTTCGCGTGAGGAGGTGGCGGAGTTGGAACAGCGGCGTCAGCAACGGGAAGCAAAAAGGAATGCACTTCTTGCTCAGCAACAAGTCCTACGGGACAATGTTACCCGGACATTATTAAATGCAACGGAGCAACTAGAATCGCTGCGGTGCGTGGGGGGCACTACCGTTGCGTTTACTCCCTACTCAGCTGATGTTGCAGAACGCGCGAAAATTTCCCGTATAGGAGGAGCATCTTTTGTGCCGGCAATATCAGCAAGCTGCGGCACAAGTCGGCTACGGGCTTATTTGGACCGTAACTCGGTGAAGACGCCCAATGTGTGATCGCCGCATTGCTGACAATGATGGTGTTTCTTGACGTCCTCTACTACAGTCTGTTCTGGAGTGCTTTGCGCGAGTTTGCAGTCGACTCTCGACGTGGGCGTCACTTTCTTCCCTCTCTTTTGGACGCTGACCTTTCTTTCCCACACCTCCGCTAGTTGAGGACGGGATTCTGCTACGATGGTGTGCCACGGGCCCGCGCGACATCGAAGTAAAGTACGCAAGCACGAGCATTTAACCAAAAAAAATCTAGTTGCCCAATTTTTTTATTTACTTCATGATTGTATTCTTTGCACCTTGGATTCTATTTGTTGTTTTCCGCCCTTATGGTCCTCGGTGGGCGGTGAAAGGAGGTGGTCGAGGGAGAGAAGTTCGAATGAAAAAAAAAAAAAGGGAGCGGGGAGGGAGTGCGGAATAAAAATGAGGATGCTTGACGCCAGTTACGGCGATTGTAGGCCTCCTTGAGGGAGTGCGTGCATGTATGCCAGTGCGTGTGCGTGTGCGTGTGCGTGTGCGAAGAAGTGAGTGGCCGTCTCGACGTGCCTGTTCGCACCACCCGCAGCGGTAGGACCCACCTGCGAGCATCTTTGCGTCGTCTCTGCATTGGAGCGCATCCACGCGGATGTGCACACCTGAACTTGTGTGTGTATTTTGATCTTTTGCTTCTTCAAAAAAAATATGCGTGTATTCCGTTCATTCCTGCGCCGCCTCCAAAGACCAACTGCAACAAGAACAATAAGAACAAGAACAAATCTACTACTTCAAGAATGACCCTGGAAAGTGCCTTTTACGCCTTCGCCTCCTTTGGTGGCGCGCCCTCGAAAGAGATGGACAACGCCCACTTTTCCAAGATGCTGAAGGAGGCGAAAATCATTGGCAAGGTCTTCACCAGCACGGACGCCGATCTACTTTTCAACAAGGTGAAGGCAAAGGGGGCCCGCAAGATCACCTACACGGAGTTCGTCGACAAGGCTATTCCTGAGATCGCGACAAAGTTAAAGAAGTCCGTGGATGAGGTGAGCGGGATTGTCGCGGGCTGCTCTCCGGAGGCACACGCGACGAAGGCCGATGCAGTGAAGTTTCACGATGATAAGAGTACGTACACAGGCGTCTACAAGGCCGGTGGGCCGACCAACGTGGATCGCAACCCTGGCTCACTTGCCGGTGTTGTTGACCGACGCGTGGAGCAGACCGACGTGCGTGGCACGACTTCCACCCAGAAGTAAAGTGGGAAGGAAAAAAAATTTGGGCAATAGAAAAACAAAGGAAATACAAAAAAAAACAAGGAAAAGCGTAGCCTGTCCTACGAATATCTATCTATCTATGTAACACATCTTTTTTTTTAGTTTTGCAGTAAAGCTTTTAGCTGGTGCGCTCTTTTATTTTTGTGCGTGGCCGTCACTTCGCCTTTGCTTTGCAATTGGTCCGGTGCCCGTAGGTTTCTTGCTCTTTGCATTAGAGGGCAGTGCATTTTTATTATGTTTTGATAGGAGCAAAAGAGGCATGGTGCGGCACGGGCTTCAGTGGGAGGCCCGTCTCCTGCTTCTGTCCATTTTTGTCAGTTTTTGATGGTGTTGCCACCTTGTTATTTACTGCCTGCTTTCTTCGTTTCACGCCTTGCCTCCCTCTCCCCTCACTTCTTGTTGTTGTTTTTTGCACGGAAGTGCGCAGACACGCGTGCGAAGTCCGCATACGCCAGCGGGGATGGCCTTGGGTTATCCGCTTTTTTGTCGTTTGTTGTTTCCCTGGGGGCTTTTCTTTCCCACGCTCCTCCTCTCTGTCGTTGTCCGGCCGTGTGTTTATCGCCGCGGTCCCCAACAGCAGGAAGTGAGACGTGCTGCCGCGTGGGCACGTCGGCGGGACGCGGCGAGGGGAGGGGGATGATGGGCGCCGCCGCGGCGGGGAGCGGCCCTGGGGGGCGGTGGCTGTGCGAGTACGTTTATGTAACCACAAATTTGGCACTGCGTGTGTTTGCTCCTTGCGGCCCCCCGCGCGCGCCTCTTCTCTCGCTCACTGCGCTTGCCGGTGCGGTAGCGGGGGAGGTGGCGGGCCGAGGGAAGAACGGTGCGAAACAAGCGACAACTAGTACGAGCTCCAATAATTAACAAAAAAAAAGTGCGTGGGGGACGCAAGGCCGCGATACGGGAGAAGATGAAGGACGCAAAGGAAGAAGGAGTGCTGAGAGTTAAAAAAACAACAACAACGAAAAATGTCGACTGAAAAATGGGAATGGGTAAGGAAGGTGTGAGCCACCAAACGAAAAAAAAAAGAAAAGAAGCAAAACTCTCAAGGAAGAAAAAGGTCCAAACTTGAGCGGGGAGGAGAGGGGGGGGGAACAAATGTGAGAGCGATTGTATTAAGGGGGAGGAGGAGAGAAAAAGAAAGGGCAAACTTGTAAAAGCGCTTTAAAATGTGCAAAAACAAACACGGCTCGGAGTTATGTCCTTTCCCGGGTGAGACGCCCATATATATATATATATATATGTTAAGGCTCATTCTCCTGCGTCTGTATATCTGATTGTGTTTTTGCATATATGTCCTTTGTTGTTGTTGTTTTTTTGCTTCTTCATTTTTACTCGTGTCTTTGTGCATGCGCGTATGCGTGTGGATGCATTGTTTTTCTGCACGATGGAATAGAATATTGCGGCATACCTTTATTTGTGCAAGGGCAAGAAAACAAAGTTGCATACCTCATCGCAACATCGACCGCTATTCTATAGACACATAAGCAACCACCTTATATAGGAGGCCTGTACGTGAGTGTGGACGGCAAAGGCAAAGTAAAATTGCTTCAGAATCATAATAATAAGATACAAGGCGGCGCAGACAAAAGTCATTACAATTTGTTGGTTGTCGCTTCTGAAAAGGCTAAAGGCGGGCTGTCGAACCATTTTTGTACTTGACTGAGCCAGCTGCTAGAAGGCGCTCTAGTTTTTATTTTTGATTGCCGCATTCTGGTATGAGCAGAGAGGCGCCACCGCCGCCTACTATTTGCCGTGCTGCGGAAGATGTATCTCCTGCCGCGGTGGAGGCGGATTCCGCCGCGGCGCTGGATTTGCGGAGGACTAACGGCAGCACACTCCCGTTGAGGACGTCGATGGACGACGCCGACGATACTTGCAGTGCTACGAGCGAAGAGGTGGAGGACGGGCTGCTTGAGACTGAGCAGAGCGTGGCGTCAAGGGAGGCAGTATGGGGAAGCCCTTGCATTCCAAAAAACGAAATGGGCGCTGGTCATAGTGGCTTCCCGCGAGAGGACTCCTCCTCTTGCTCTGTCAACGGGGAGCGGGAGACTATGCAATTAAACAAGCAGAATCTTTCTCGGATGGAGAAGGAGTTGTCCGACGGAAAAGCAGCTCTGCACCCCGAATTGCTTGACGATGATGCATTCGGCGTCAAACGGCCCACCTCCAAGGAGAGGCATGTGAGCGTCGTTTCCGTGGCATCCGAGGAGGAAGAGGGTGCTCGTGGCTCTCTAATCACGTCCGACGTTGAACAGTTCTCTCCGTACATGAAGCCAAACAAATCAAGAAAATCCCTTTTTGACAATTCGGTTTGCAGCATTGAGAGTGTGTGCGGATCAGTGGCTGCGCCAGATATTCTCAGTCGCAAAAACCTTGATCGCTTTGCATCTCAGCTCTCCGCGGGTGTGAGGGAATTGAAACCGGAAATGCTTTTGGGCGACGCATTGCAGGAACTGCAATGGGAACTTGGACACCGCAACCAACGACAGGCGGACAAGTCTTTGTGTCGAGGTGGGAAGCGGGATTAGGGATGAGGCGCGGTCGCAAAGCGACACAACGGGGAGGCTTGATGCGAAGCGAAGACAAAGCCAGTACGCCAGCGTCAGCGAATATTCCAGCCTCCTAACGCCGTTGGATGGCGCCCCGCAATTGGGGAGGGAAAATGATGAAGATCGCATGCGGCGGACCGCATCAGGAGCGCGGCTATCAAACGACGAGGTCTTGGCAGAGTTGAGTTCCACAATGCTCCCTGACCGCAAACCAGCTGCAAAGATTGTGGTTGAGCCCCCCTCTTTATCCTCTCGCGGTGAAGATGATATGCCACGCGGTGGCACCAAGTCTGACGCCTCGCCTAGAGCTGAGATACGCGGTGATGGTGTTCCCAAAGAAAGCGGTGCAACGATGATCCAGGAGTTGCGGCAAAATAAGGCAAAGAACGTAAGAGCTTCCCAAGAACTGAAGTTGGGGCAGGGCAACGTCATAGATGACATGAACGTTCTTCAACGTGGCTTACAATCTCACCTCGTCGGTGCGGCGAAGCAATCAAATCTCTCAGAAGGGCAAACTTGTGGATTACAAGCAATACTGGAGGCAAACCTAGGGGAGCCTGAGCCGCAGCTGTCGACGGCGGAGGCAGGCTGGACTCAGTTTGTTTTCACCGAGCTACGGACAGTCAAGCAAAGGTTGGAAGAGGAAATGCGGGGATTGAAGGCACATCATGAGGCACAAATGGGTGCTCTGCTTGAGAAGGTGAGCGAACAATTTGGACACGTAAATCAACTCATCTCTCAGTTACTTACGGCACTGCATTCGTTGCGGCAGAATGAATCCAAAGCCAATAAGTTGGAGGTCTTTCCCCCTGATGATTCGCTTCCTGGAGGGGAGGAAAAGGTCCAGCTGGTGGTGAGTATACCGTCTTCTACCGAGAGCCCCGAAGTCCTGCTTCCTATAAGCGTCAACGCCACGGTAGGCATGTGCAAGCGTGAGCTCTTGCGACGAATTCACCAGCAATGTTTGGTTAGTAGTGACGTTTCCTACTCCAATGTTGTGCTTCTTCAGGACACCCGAACCCTGTATGAAGAAGACGTCCTTCGGGATGTTCTCGTCCCTGGCCCCCCAAACGCAAGCTCTTCAGGGGAGTTGGTGAAATTGACGCTGCGCACAGTGCTGCCCAAACCGATCCACGGCGCACCTTCAACAGAAGAGGAGGTCTGTGCACCCACGGCGAGTTCAACGGTTCCGCAGAATGCCGCTTCCTCTAATAGTTTTCACTCCGCTGCCGCTGTACCTAAGCACGGCGGTGGCAAACAGACTCCTGTGCAGACGAACGAAGGCACCTCTCAGTCACCTCAACCGAGCAGTTCCAAGCGTCACTTCGTCCCCATAACCTCTACACAAGCCGAGGACTTCGGTATGCTGCGTGTTGAGGATGTGGATGAGATAAGCGGGAACGAAGCCCTGTATCGTCGACTCGTAACCGAATTAGAGCGGTCAGAGAGAGAAGGTCTCGTTAAGGAGGAAAAATTGCATTGCGTTGTAGCTGTCAAAGAAGGTCTAACACGTATTCGTATATATTTGTTGGATCGTGCAGTCTACTCTCCCGTGGAGGTGCATCGTCGCGTGGCCCGTAGCGCTCTTGAAGAGTTGCTCGCCGCCTCGGCACCAGGAGCCACGCTGGAGGAAATGTCCCGGGCAAGCAGCATGGCACAGACGGCGTTGCAAAGTATCAGCTCTACCCATGGAGAGGATAGCCGTGTTGCTGCCGTGCAGGAGGGCATGCGTGCGGCGCAAGATAGGAAGCAACAGACGATTGACGAAATCAAAGAATTATGTGAAAATATGACCTATCGCCTACGCATCCCTTCAAATATGTTGAAGCGTGCGGAGTCTCTAACACAAGACGCACAGAGAGCTCTTATATTGGCACCCAGTATGACGCAAAAAGAGTTGGACGAAATACATGAGTCGTTGGTAGATTTTTCTAGAGCGGCTTCTTCCTGAAATTGTTTAATGTTTAATTATTTTTTTTTGCATCTTTCTGTACGTGTGACCGTGTATATGGTTATTTGGAGCCTTTTATATACGTGTAGGTGCGTATACCTACGCATGTATGCATCTAAGTCACGCAAGGGGAAGGGCAGCCGTGGAAGCAACAGCAGGAAGATGAAAAGAAACGCAGGAGTAAACCCAAAATGGATAGACATATGTGTCTCCTTATATAAACAGCTGTGTTTCGTGATACATACATACCCTGCAGTTACATCGATTTATGCCTAACCTCTTGTTCCAGGATAAAGAAAACAATGATGTTTATATGAAGACGCAACCACACACACACATCCATACGCATGCGCATACACACCGGGTGAACTTTCTTGTTATGGGGGATCGGTGGGATATGTGTGCTACAACTACGCACAGTCAAACCATACGCAAAGCAATCGAGTATAGGAATGGAAGGGAACGAAAAAGGGGACCACGTTTATGTTTCTATTTTTCTTTGCATCTCCTTCTTCACGTGATCAGCTCGGAGTGTTTCTTACCATCTGCTTTGCTTCGTTGATCATTATTCCAGGGGAAGGGGCTAACAACTGCTCCTTATGTATTAAGAGGAGCAATTTGTTCTGTGTTAGTCTGAGCTTTTTTTTTTAGACGCCGCCACCTTGGTAGCCGTCACGATGTTATCTTTTGGACATCAGCAACACTTTGCAGCGACGTTTCATCTTCTCTGCTCCAACTTCTGTGTGCAAACTGTGGGCGTACCGGGGTCTGGTGGTGCACGGGTTAAGCGAGACAAGCAGAAGAATAAATACGAAGTAAAGTCATGTGTTGCTCACTTGCTGCGGAATCACTCAGTTCACGCGGGCAGATTTGTTTTATTTATTTATTTATTTATTTATTTTTCGCTCGATATTTCTATATATGTCTTTTCTTATACCTTCTTTCTGCTGTTCCATGCCTTGTTTCTGATTTTCTATACAGTGATGGCTACGCTGCTTCTTGTTGCATTCAATCTTATACCTGTAAACAACACGCCAACGCACCTGACAGTCACGTGCAGCGAAACGCAACAACTTTGACACGAAGCCCCACGCTGGGATGAAAGTGGACCTGCGATAGCACTACTTCGACGGTAAGTGATGTTGA
>NW_021704572.1:4673-14651 GCF_003719485.1 Trypanosoma conorhini | reverse complement strand
ACACACACATACATATATATATATATATATATATATATATATGACGAATAATTGCATGAAAGGAGCTTCTTTTATAAATACAAATCAATGTGAGACCATCTACGTCCTTGCGTGTATCATGTGTCTGGCGAGGAATGCGAGGGTGCTTCCTCCTTCCAAGGCTCACCGCCCCTCTCTTTTTCCCCCCTTTTTTTTATCCCCCCCCCCTTCTCTTCCGCAAGGTATCCCCACCTCATTCGTTGCCGTTAAACATGAGAAGATGCCCAAAGGAGATGACACGCACGGGAAGCTCACACGCGGGTGTTTTGTCGCCGTCGGTGCGCAAGACGTAGTACAACTGCCCCTTCATCACCATCGGATTATCAGTGGGGTTTACAAAGCTCAACTCAAACCGCGGCGATGCCTCTTCGTTCTCCGCCTCATCTGGACTCTGACGGTGATCCTCCTCCTCAGCGGCAGCCGCACCGTCGCTGTTCTCCGTGTCGCCGCGGCATTCTCCACCTCCTCTAAACGGCTCCTGGGCCAGCTTCCACACGTGGGCCGCATGCACGTAGCCGACGTCCTCAAGGAGCTCAGAGGACGCGACATCAAGCCGCAGAAAATAAGAGCTTACCACCTCTATTCGGGCCGTGGGATCGTGCGGCTGCAAGCCAAACTGCAACATGAAGCAACGGGAGGCCTGGGAGAAGGGAGACCCCGTCGCCACGGGCCTCCCCTGCAGAGCTGCATCAAACGGGCGCACCGACACCGTGAGGGCGAGATCCGCGTTGCGGCACTCGACACGACGCGGAACGTGGCGCCGCACGAAATTTATCAGCTGCTCATTGCTCGCAGCCGCAGCCGCAATGGCACAAGGATCCATTTTAAAGGAACTTAAGTAGTTTTTTGCCAGGGGGAAGGGGGCGAGATGTCGCAAAACAAACATCTCCCGTCTGGGTCCGAGCTCCCCAGCTGAGGCCACACCGGTGGCCCCCACGTCGCCTTCCGCGTCACTGTGAGGCCTCGACGCATCGTCCGTGTCTCCAGCTGTGGCGGGGTCCTTCGCAGCGAAAACGGCATCGTCGAGGAAGTCATCTTCGTTGAGCTCAGATGCCACTCTTTCTGCCTCCCGCAATATTCTTTGCGTTGTCTCACTGGAAATCTTCTCCAGCCTCGTCTTGAGCCACGCCAACTCACGGAGGTGAATAAACCGCTGCGCAACGGGAGGCAAAGCGGGGGGCGTCGAGGGAGCGTCAGTGGCGCCTGTGGATGACAGCAGCGCACGACGGAGGTCCTCACAGCAGACCCGAACAACGCGCGACGGGCCCGTGTGCTGCCGCCGCCGCTGCAGGTTGCAGTCGCAGCTCCCGCGAGAGTTGGTGAGCGTGGAGGAGCTGGTGTCCACAGGTGGGTAGGAAAGGATGAAGCGGATATCCTGCAGGTGGTGCGGATGGCGTTGGGCGGCGTGAATTCGCTTCAACAGCGACCTGTACAGGGGAAGGAAGTTCATGTCTCGAGGGTAGCACGTGCCGTGTCACTTCTCTTTTTCTTTTTCGTTTGCTTGGGGGCGCCTTTGGTGCATCGCAGTTGCGCTCGCAAAGGCGAGAGCTCTGCAAAGTCGTGACGGCGACAGCGGTGCCGCACCGCGTCCTGCTCACAACGACGAAGCGACCGCCGTGTTGTGGAGGAGATGCAGGGGGCGGGGGGGCACAACCAAAGCAAAGAAGAAGAGAGAAGCGCCAGAAAGGGCTGAATGCCAAGCACAAGAGAGTAGCCACATCACCTCCGTCTCTCTCTCTCTCGAGAGAGAGAGAGGCAGAGCAAGAAGGTAGGCAGGGCGGCAGCAACGATAAAAGACACAAACCATGCATGGGACGTTCAGTTCTTTTCTTTTCTTACTTCTTGCTTTCGTCATTTTGCTAATACTGACGTTCGTTCATGCAAAAGGGTTGAATAACCCAAGACACTGTTGGCGCGCCACACACACGCACACGCACACGCACACGCACACGCACACGCACACGCACACGCACACATACACACAAAGCAACGATGAGCAACGTGCGGCTCTTTCCTTCCTGTTCCGTTCCCATCCCTTTTCCTTCTCCCCTCACACCGCTCGTAGTTCCAGCATCAAACCATCGCCTTCACGAGCAGGGCAAGCAGCAGGCCAATGATAAGAATAACTAGAAACAAGACACAAATTTTGAAACCCCCTGCTTGTTGATATTCGGCGGCTTTTTGCAGCTCCGCCCTAGCTTTTTGCACGCGCGCGTGTGTAATCGTCATATTGTAGTCTATGCGGTCAATGACGGCACCCTGTTCAATGACAAGGGTGTTCATGTCTTTAAACATGTCATGCAAGGACTTGATTGACGCATATATCCTGTCAAACTCCTTTACCCGCTCATCCACCATATGATGGTTCAGCAAAATGGTCTCCACCTGCTCTTGTGTCATGCCCTTCTGAAGATATTGATCCATCACGGCGTCCGCTTCCAGCTGCTGCTCAATGACGCGTTGATGCTCGCCGCCCGCCCACCGCTGGGCCACCGCCTGCTGCTTCTTCACATCCATCATGTACCGCCGCTGCCGCTCGCGGTAAACCTTGCTGATGTTGTTGATCTCATTCACGAGGCACATTTTTACGTTGCGAAGAATACTCAGCTCCACATCGGTGCCACTATCCGGGAGGTCGCGCATGTAGGCGGTTTCCAGCTCCTTGACGACCTTCTCACACTGTTTGAAGAGGCTATCAATGACGTTCTGGGCGCGCTCAATCCGCACCTCCTCCTCGCCCTCATCCCGGGCGGAGCTGAACTCAATCTTGAGGTGGTTGCGCCGCAGCCCCTCGAGGACCTCCATCTGGTCCTGGATCCTCTTTTCTATGGCGCGGACGTCGTCCATCTTCTCCACCCACAGCGGCGTGACGTAGACGCTGCGCAGCTGCTCCTCCTCATCCAGCAGCCGCTGCGCGTCGGGGTGCCGTGGCCGAACGCTACGATACTGCAGAAACTCGTTGGTGCGGTCACGTGACGCCATCGCGGCCACACGGGTGCCGAAACTCAAGCGGGGCTGCTCCCTAAGCGGGTGAGAAACGGAGGAGAGGAGAGGGGGGGGGGGGGGGATAAAGAAGCAAAGCCAGAGCGGAAGAGAAAACAAGCGCAAATAACGACGAGGTGAGAGCTGCGACAAAACGTAGCAGGAACGTGGGTGAGTTCCGTGAAACAAGTGGCAGTCACAGATGCACCCACGGCGAAGCTGCTGGCATCTGAAAATACACCACACAGAAACGCACACATCAAAGTGGAATGCATGGACGGAGGCAACTACGGTTGGACTGTCGTGTTGTTAACGGGACCTCATCGAGCGCCTCCACACGCCTTGGCGCAACGCACACAACAGCTTGACGCCAGGGCTGCTGAGGGGGGCCCTCGGAGCGCACACCGAACGAGGGAGAGCGGGGAACGGCTTCAGTGCGACTCCCCACCAACACCAAACCGGCCCCATGAGGCTGAACAAATGCATAACGGGGGCCAACGCAGTCACGCGTCCTTCCCCAAATATATAGACAGAGAGTGAGTGAGTGAGTGAGAGCGCGTGCGAACGACTCAGCCGCGAAGGAACAGAGATCAAGGTGAAGAGAGTACATCTGGAGGTCCATAGAGAAGAGAACCCCCCTTCCCCATCCTCAACAAAAAAAAAAAGGACTGCATTGATGGTGGAAGTGAGGCCCAAATTTCCCAGACTTTTTGGCTGCAGGCCTCTGTTTTCAGGGAAATTTGCCCGGACTCCACTTGCCCATCGCTTTCAGCTCCGATTGCAAGAAGAGAAGAAAAAATATACACATGTGCATTCAAGGAAGCGACAATATACGAAAAAAAAATATTCACGAAACGAGGTTCGCTTGCTCAAAAGGGATATATACACATATATGTATATATACGAGGTAACGAACGACAAGGAAGAGAAATTCCCTATTTAATTACTCATATTCCTTTTTGATCGCCTTGGCGATGGTCTGCAGCTGAATGATGGAGGTTCCCTCGTAGATGGCGCCAACCTTGGCGTCACGGTAGAAGCGCTCAACGCCAAAGTCCCGCGTAAAGCCAATGCCACCAGCCCACTCAACCGCCTTGCTGGCCGTTTCTTCAGCCACTTGGGAGGCGAAGAGCTTTGCCATGGCGGCATCCTTCACAAAGTCCTCACCTCTCAACTTTTTTCGTGCCGCGTTGTACACCATAAGACGCGCCGCCCAGGTGTTGGTGGCACACTGCGCGTACTGCATCTGCAGCGCCTGAAAATCGCCGAGGTGCGTGTTAAACTGCTTTCGCTGGAACAAGTATGGCATGACAAGATCCATCGCACCCTGCGCGATGCCGACCATTTGTGCGCCTATTCCTATACGACCTTCGTTTAGGGTTCCAATGGCAATCTTGTAGCCCTTGCCAACCTCCCCAATAACGTTCTCCTCCGGCACTTCACAATTCTCGAAGTTAATCTCAACCGTAGAGCTGGCGCGAATGCCCAGCTTGTTCAAGGGAGGGCCAACGTGTACCCCTGGCGACTTTCTCTTGTCCACCACAAAACAGGTGATCCCCTTGTACCCCTTGGAAGGATCCACGTTGGCCATGACAAGGAAAATATCCGCATGGCCACCATTTGTAATGTACATCTTTGTCCCATTGATCACCCAGCGGTCCCCTTTCTTTACTGCACGGGCCTTGAGAGCAAAAGCGTCACTGCCACTCTCCGCCTCGGTGAGGCAAAAGCACCCCATACATGAGGATGCCAGATCTGGCAGAAACCGCGCCTGTTGCTCGCGACTCGCAAACCGAAAAAAAACATTATTCACAAGCGTGTTGTGCACATCCACGCATACTGACACCGACGGGTCCACGCGTGCAATTTCTTCGATGGCCAAAATGCTCGAAAAAAACGACATATCCCCGCCCCCGTGCTCCGCAGGAGTCTCGATGCCCATGAGCCCCGCCCCAAAGAGCTCCTTGATGAACGCCTTGTCCATTACACCTGTCTCGTCCATCGTGCGGGCGCGTGGCTTTATGACGCGCCCCGCGAACTGACGCACGGTCTCCACGAGCATCTGCTCGCCTTCCGAGAGAAGCGTCACGGGGGTTGGGGTTGGCACCGCCGTGCAGCGTGCCACAGCGCAGCACCTGAGCGCCAAAGCAGAGGTGCAACGGAGCATGTTCAGCAGGAAGAAAGCAAACAAACAACAAAAAAGGAAGAATGAAACCGCGCGCGTATGTTTCTCCCTCTTTCGATGAATATATGAGAGTATGCTTCTTGCCCTGCCCTACGAAAGTGAAGGAAAACCAAGAAAAAGCAACGATAATACCAACAATAGCACAAATAAAGAGGCTGAGGTGCTGCTACGTTTTCCCCTCCAAACGCGGGATCATCATTGCCGTCGTCAACATGTTCTCGTCGTGGCCGAGAAGTTCGGAGCAGATGGGGCTCGGTGCAGTTAGAGTTGTACCCGCACAGGCGCAGAACAAGGCACGATGGAAATACAAGAAAAAAAAAAAAGACACGATTCGCAAAATTGGAGGGAGGAATTCGTTCGTGTCTCTAGCAAAGAAAGAGGGAGAGAAAGGGGGTGGCTGAGCGCCAACGCAAATGCAAGGCATAAAACACTGAAAGCAAAACAAAATGCGCCCAGATACATTCACGGATACAACAGTCTACATCCACAACGGCAAAGGAAGTAATCTGCCCGGGGTCTAATTCCAAGATACAGCACCCCCGCTTGCATTGAAGCATACGCAGCGACACACTACGCGACAAGAAAAAAACAACAACAACAAATTAACTTCATTATGCATATATATATATATATATACACACACACATACGCGCATACATTTTTATTTATTTATATACCCTTCCTATTCTACTGCAAATCACGCCGGCAAAGAGGCAAATTTGTAACACCGCCACCGTATTGTGAGCATACATTGCGAGATACTCATCCCACATGTACACCCTCCACCCAAGATGTCCTCCCGCGGCCGTAGCGCTTGTGGGAGTAGAGGACAATCACCACGACGAGGGTTAAGGAGGCCCCGTTAATAATAAAAGGAAGGCCGCTCAGTATGTGCGTGCGCGGCTGAGTCTTAAAGGACCACGAGAGAAGTCGTCCCAAAGAGAGCGCCACAAAAATTTCTAATATATTCTGCAGGGTTCCCACACATCCCAGCGCCAAACCAGCCACACCATTATCCGAGGCAATTGCCGTGATCTTCGCGTTAAAGATGGTGGAGGCGATCGTTGTCAATGAGCCCAAAATAGACACAATGTACATCTGAGGACCTGTCATCGCCATGGCGTAGCCCGCCGTCACCAGCGGAAGCATCGCCAATACAATAAAGAGCACCGGCAGAACAATATCGCTAGAAATCACAAACCTGACACCAGCGAGTTGACACAGCACGGCGACCATGGCGGAGACACCAACCATTAGACTCATCTCCGGCAATTTCCAGCCGAGGCGGAAGTCCACAAAGAGTACGAGCATCATGTGGGTGGTCACGTTACCAACCCGCAGAAAGGCAAGAGCACAGATAAGATTCCGCAACAGCGCATCCCTATAAATGGTAGACAGACTGCTGGCTAAACCACCAGACGAGGAAAACAAAGTGTTTGACTCCGCTTTGGCCTCCACGGTGGGAGAAGCAAATTTCGACCGACCCGGAAGCTTTACCGCCAAGGTGAGCAGCATGGCAATGCCTGCCAGACACGCCCCAAAAACCAAAGCGGCAACACGGGAATAATACCAACTAATCATCCCACACATAATGGAGGAGGTGATCATCGAAGTACCAAACGTCGCTCCAAGATACCCAAACGATTCCAGCAACGCGTTTCCTTTCAGATAGTCAGAGAAAAAGGCTTGCAATATGGTCGAAGGGATCGAAATCGCGGCAACTCGGGCTACCCACAGCATGTAAATTGAGCCAGTGATATCGCTGAAGACAACAAGGATTGTCGTGAGGAAAAAGAAAGCCATCCACGGGGTCAGAAATTCAAGACGGCCTACACGATCCGAGTAGTGGCCGGCGAGGCCGCAAAAAATCATTCCACTCACTGCCGTCGTGGCTGTAAAGACTCCCTGCCAGGTCGGCGCCACATCCTTTCCCACTATATCCTTCAGAACGAGGGGTGTGGCAACCTGCAACACGGCCCAAGAACCGATGACAAACCCCCAAATAACGCACAGCCTGAACACAAGGAGGCGGCTCTCCCGAGGCGAACTATCCATCACCGCGTACTGGCTAATGACTCCGAGAAAAAGAGAGACAGTAAAGAAGGCAATAGTTCTGCCGCGTGGAAGCACAGACGCATCACGAAACTGTGATCAACAGGGGTACGCTTGCAACCCCGCAACTTCCGTAGTCGCTCACAAATAACAATAATGCTAATAATACGCGGCTGCAGCAAACAAATACCAGAAAAAAAATCAGGAAACAAAAAGCCTTTTACAGAAAGCAGGGGGGGGGCATAAACAATCAAACCAAAACAATTCTGCTTGATGCCCTGAGCGGCGCAATATCCAAAGTACCAGTTTCGAAGCAGCAAAAACGTCTTTCCCGAAAGACAAGTCTATCAACGTGACGAACGAAAAAAAAAACACAAACAAAAAATCAATAAAACTACAATTACACCTTTTGCGGATGAAATCCTTCTTCAGGAACGGTTTACTAAAAAACACAAACACCTAGAAACTTTTGCTTCATAAATTCCTCAACAAAAGCCATACATACTTTGAGCTTGCAAAGTCACACACTTTGGGGTCCGGAACCGCAACGACACCATCCGTGGAAAGTATCGGCAAACCAGTATGGCTAGAGGACAAACAAACAAAACCACAAAATACACGCAAAAAAAAAAAACTGCGCGCGCGCTGACCACCAATGTTGTGGCCTTTTACAAGTCATAATCAATAAAAAAAACCAAGAATCAAATAAACATGAGAGTTCATCAGGAAAACAACCCATTTATTTGACCCATCCGTCTTGAAGCTAAAGCACCAAGCTTTGGTGCTTTTGTCGCTTTTGAAAAAAGAGGAAATAAAAAAAATTGCTTACAGGCTGCTACCGCGCTTGTTATCGGCAGCCAACGACACCACAAAGGCGCCGTCGCCCATCACCACGGGGTAGACCTTGTTCACCACGCCAAAGCGCGCCTTGAACTTTTCACGAACTTCGCGCACCACCTCGTCCACGGCACGCTTCTTGAGCAGCAGGATGATGCAGCCGCCAAAGCCGCCGCCCATCATGCGTCCGCCCGCGACGTCGCTGTTTTTGTTGATAATCTCATGAATGAAGTCCAGCTCCTCCGTCGAGACCTTCAGAAGCGTCTTCAAGCCTTCATGCGTCTCGTTGAGGATGCGGCCCGCCTCCCTGAACCGCTCCTCGTGCGACAGGCCGGTGCTCGTATCCGTGAGGGCGATGAACTCACGCGTGCGGATCTGCTCGGTGACGTTGTAGTAAGCGCGGTCGAATTCTCTGCGGGAAAGGTGCTTCTGGCACGACTTCATGAAGCGGACAGCGTTACCGTCAGAGGCGTACTTGGTTGGGTCACGCACAAGCTCGGTGAATGTGAAGGAACCTCCGCCCAAGGCGTGCTTTGAGATCTTCTCCTGTGCATGTTCCTGGTCACTGCGCACGGTGTTGTACGTCCCCGCCGTTTTCCCCATCAGGTCGTGCTTCAGCATCGAATCGATGAGGAGGAAGCAGGCGTCGTCGCCTGTCACTGGTGTGATGTCGCAGAGCTTGTACGTCAGCGCGGTGCAGTCAAGCACCAAGAACTTGTTCGCAACGGCGAAGGCGGAGACGAACTGGTCCATGATGCCAACCTGCGCACCGCAGAAGTCGGTCTCGATGCGGCGGCCCTGCTTCACAAGCTCGATCATATCGTGGGGCGACTCGCGGGGGAGGACGGAGTAGCGCCGCCCAGGCGGCAGGCGGGGGTGCTTGTAGCGGCCGGTGATCGTCGTGCTCAGCGCGTTGAGCAGCGCGATACCGAACGAGGCGGAGGCGCTCATGCCAGCCCCCATCTCGAGCGTTCCGAGGATCATCATGCAGAGCCCCTTCAGAGGCGCGGCGCCAAGCTTTACGCCGTGGTGGGCGAGGCGAATCGAGACCGCACCGCGGATAAAGGTCGTCCACGCCTTGTCGTGCTGCGACGCGCCGAGGCTGTCAAGCTCGAAGAACTCACCGAGGGTGGTGGCAAAGCGCAGCTTGTCGTCGGTGAAGTGCTTCACGCGGCCCACCAGAATGTGGCAGCCGTCCCCCACCGCGGCGGGGCAGACGTACCCGCCCATGTAGTCGACGTGCTCGCCAATGAAGTTGACCCGTCCGGGGGCAAAGGTGAAGAGAATCCACTCCACGTCGCACTCACCCTGCACGCCAAAGGCCTTCTTGAAGAGCGGCCGCAGCTGCCCGAGGGTGCTGTCAAGGCGCCCGTCCGTATAGCTCGTTGGGTACATCTTCGAGTCGTAGGCAATAGAAATAGATATGATGGCTTTCTGGGAACGGCAAGAGGAGCAAAGCGAGGAGGTGAAGCAGCGCGCAAGGGGGAGGCGAGGCGTCAGGCGCCCAATTGAGTGGGAGCGTCAAAAAGGCCACATCCCACACATGTCTCGTCGTAACATTACAAATGGCATGCGCGCATGTGGGTTTGTGCCGCGTGCACAGTGCACAGCAGGAGGGGGGAAAAAGAGCGTCTCAGAAAGTCATTTACACACTTCCACCGTCGAGGCAGTGCGGGTCTGTCGGTGGTGGTGGGGCAAACTTTTCTATTGTCGTAACGATACACGCAAGTTGCTTGTTCCAAACGCTTTGCTTCTCTGCACGCTTTTCCATCGCCGCGTGAGCCACCCCCTTGTGCATCCAGTCAGCACAGATTGAGGTCCACACGTACGAGAGCGAACAGAGACCAGAAATAACATTTAGGTACGCCGTGAGCACAAATAAC
>NW_021704572.1:0-4648 GCF_003719485.1 Trypanosoma conorhini | reverse complement strand
ATTTAGGTACGCCGTGAGCACAAATAACGCGGTGTACGGCTCCGATGCGTCAAACCACCCAGCTGCGAAAAGCAACATTTGTCCTACGGTTGCTGGCACCAGTGCGACAAAGAACAGAAGGTAGCAACGTCTAAATTGCCTCTCGCGCTCTCTAAAACTGAGGTGGTTGATCATTGCGCGAAAAGCCAGCTGAACGATTAATTGTGCCATAACAAAGAGGAAAAACACCCCTGTGGCTGTCGCGTAGAGCGCAGCTGGGGGAGAGTGGCCGCGCAGAAAGCGCGGCCGCCAGTACAAGTAGTACGAGCAACCGTTGAGGATACAGAGCACAACCACGGCCAACGCAAGCCAGCTCATGCGCCGGGACAAACCCCCGTAGTGGATGCGAAGTTGCGCTCCTTTTGGACTGTTGGGCGTCTGCGTCCCGCGGTCAACCATTTTGATGCCCTGTGGCGAATTGTGTGCAGGTGTGGAACAGAAAACAGGTGATGGCATGCGCGCACGCGGGGATAAGCAGCGTTTGCTGCTGGTTCGCATCCACGACAGAGAAATTCGTTCGCGTGAGTCTGCGCGCGGAAGTGGAAGAAAACAAAACAAGGAAACAAATAAAAAAAAAGTTACCCCTCCAATTACGCTTGCGTTTCCCACATTCGCGCCCTCCTACCGTACAGCTCAACTCCACCCCCCCGTCCACTATTTTTCTCCCGCTCACGCGTGGAGGTTTCGGGCGGCACATGTGGCGGGCATCCCACACAGCAGCGGCAACCTGCGACCGACGTAGTCGAGCCCCCTCCGCAATGAATCGAGCACGCGCACGGCGTTGTCCCTTTCGACGCAGCGTTGGTGCAATTCCTGACGTGCCTGCTGTAGTTGCCGCTCCATCTCCGATCTTTCTAACGATAACTCGTCAAATTCCCTGTGAAGCAGCTGGTGCCGCTTTTCTAGGTTGCCGTAGTGTTCCCGACTGACAGAGTTCAAGGGACACGACGCCGTCATCAGGGTGTTGTTTAGTCTATGCCTGAGCTCTTGGCATTCCGTGCGCCAGTGCTCTGCCTCTATTCCTGACTCCCGGTGACGCCGCTGCAAGAAGGCGTTCTCCTCCGACAACTGCTGGATGAGACGCTCCTGGTCCCGCAGCATCGGGCCCTGGTCGCGGTAGAGTTCTGCCTCGTGTTGTTGCATCTCCCTCTCCAAGCGATGCGGTCCGCCCTGGTGTTGAACACGGTGATGTCTAAGTCGGTACTGATGCGCCTGTTCGTGCCAAATCAGTTTCTGCTCCATCGCGGTCATCGCCTCACGCAGCGCAGCCACCTCTCTCTCGTGTTGGCTGTGCTCCAGCTGCAGAAGAAGTTGCGTCTCTCGTGATCTATCCTCCAGCTGTGTGTGTTCTGCCAACGACGTGCCTGGGGCAGCGCGGCCATGCAAGAGGTCGGCCTCGACGTGGCGTTGTCTGTCGGCGTCCGCGATGGACTCCATGGCTGCTGTCGTCCCCGCACCTCCCAGCGTCTGTAACTCATGCTTCCGTGGCTCTCCGCCGTGTCGCTCGCACGGAGTCAAGGCCTCATCTCTCGTCAATGCGCTTAACGCCAACCGGGCAACATTCTCATCCACGAAGAAGGCGTATTGAAAGGTGCACGCTCGTGCGAGGCCACGAAGCATTTCAAAAAAGAGCTCGGAGTCAATTTCACCAAAGAGGTGACTGTACAGTGCCATCCAGCGGCTCAGCCTGGTACGGTCACTCAGCTCGCAGAGGCTCAGAAGCAGGTAGCAGTAGGCGCGGGCGCGCGACGGGTCCCTAGACACGACGTAGTAGTGCCGTGGGCGCGCGGTGTGGGGAACGTCAGGGTAGACGTCATCCACCACAAAGCGGAAGAGGTGCCCCTGCTCCGCAACACTCTCCGTTGACCCCATGCTCTCCACGGGAGGATGCATGCTTGACCGCCTGTTTAGGCATACACATCGTAACCATTGCGTTAAACGCGGGCGCAGGAACAACAACAACAGAAACACCAAAGAAGTAGAAGAAAAAGGCGGAGAATAATAACAACAACAACAACGGCAACAACATATCAATTTTGAACAATAGAGAGAGGGAGAAAGGGGGAAAAAAAACGCGCGATTTCTGCAGCTGTTAAAAAGGCATGCTGAAGAAGATGATAGAATAGTGCGAAGGAGGAAAACTAATAGCATTAACCGCAGTGAGTGTGTGCCTCATCCATCCACACGTTCGTGGCCCCTTGCGCCAGCAGCAGTAAGAACAGGGGCGCTAAGCTCCTCTTTACACGCCTTTTCGGGCGGCCGCAGCATTGCAATAGTGACCCCATAGCGGGCCTGCTCAAGCGCCTGCAGCTCTTTTGTAAGCTCCGGCTCCGTGGGAGACGGATTTTCGGCCAGAGGTTGAACCTCCCCAGCTGTGGCGTAGTGCGTCAAGCGTACCCCCAGCTGTCGACCGCCACCCCTTTCGTAGTAGGCCTCACGGCTGCCGAGGAAGGTCCAGGGAAGTGGGTGCATATCAACGTCCACAATATCCGGAAAATATGGCACGGTGTACGGCTTCATGAGGAATGCAAGCGGCCGGTCGGATTCATACCGACCCTTGTTCGACGCCCGCCGCACACCCACGTTGGGGCGACGGAAGAACATGTCTGCCCGGGGACAAACAAAATGGGCCTGTGTAAGATATGGATTGTGTGGGTCCTCGGGGCACCGCATAATGTTCGACTTTGGGTGCTTCGTCGGTATCACATTCGCTGGCCAAACAAGTGGGTTGCGCCACGGACTGGTCTGCCTGACGTACTTCATCATGGCAGTGTTTGTCACCTTCTTGCAGAGGGAACCAAAGGCCACCTCTCGCTCAGGATCCGGCACGGCATTGAAACGCAGAGACAAAGGCGCCTCCACCACTGCCGTGGACTCCCATTCGCCACCTGCACTCTGGTCGTCGCCGCGGCTACGACTACTGTCGGGCGTCGCCAGAGAGGGTTGTGGTTCTCCCACGTTGCCGTCTCTAGCAGCGTTGCTCTCTGTCGCTTCCACCACACCTCCTCCTCCTTCTTCTGCGGCACTTTCTTGTCGTAACCCCGCGTCCCATGTCATTAGTTCCTCCTGAAGCTGCGTGGGAGGCAGGTTCAACTGGCGCACTGTGCCCAGCTCTCGTTGCGAGAGCAGCCGCTCGGAAAGCCTTTTCGCCTCCGTCAGCGTGAGGCGCTCGGTTGGGATGGCGTGCATGCAGTTCATCACCATGTCAAAGCGCAGTGCGTCAATGCCGCCCATATGGTACGCGCTGGTGACAAGCACAGGATGCATGATGTCGTGAAAGAGCAGCTCCTTCCGAACATCCTCGAGGCGAATCGCCTCCTTCGACGCCGTCGTATCGAGCTGGTCGCCTTTTGTCAGCACAATTGTGAAGTTCGGCACCTCTTTTGAAAGAAACCGTAGGACGTCAATGTCTTGGATGTAGACACCGTGTTTGTAGTGCACATCCATGCAGTAGTACAGCATCTTCAAACTTGGTCGGTACTGCACAAAGTTGCGAAGCAGCACGGCATGCTGCAGGACGGTCGACCACGGGACGGAGGTGCCGCCGAAGCCCGGCAGGTCCACCACGTTGAACACACCGCCGCCGACGTTAAAAAAGTTCATTGCGTCACGACGCAACTTGACGTTGGAGCGCCCCACCTCGCGGGACGCACGGAAGAGGGACCGCAGCAACGACGTCTTGCCAACGTTCCCACGCCCCGCGAGGGCAACCTCCGGCATCGCAGGGTTGCCGTCTGGCACAAATGAGATGTTCGTCGCACAGCAGACATGTTTGTGTCCTCGGCTAAATATTTCATTGGCAAGTTGGGCCATCACAACGTCGCGGCCATTCAAAGTGGGGCTGCTCATGGCGAACTTCTGCGCTTCCTCGTGCGCGGCAATCATCTTTGCTCGCTCCCGTCGGCGCTTTCTCATCCGGTCCATCCAGACTTGCCGCTGCAGCTTCTTTGGCCTGCGTAGGTTTTTTGTGGTTAACTGCCGTGTGACAGTCGACTCTGTGAGAGACGGCAGCGAGGCCGCGCCAGCTTCCCGCTGCAAGAGTCGCAGCGTCCACCACATATGAGGCAAACCAACTAGGCTGGTGAGTACAGAGGGGCCCAGACGAAAAAAAAAAGAAGAAATAAGAAGAGAAATCCTTGCGGCATGGCGCGCCAGCATGCGCAAATCGCGTTCACGTCTCGTTGTGTGGCTGTGAGGAGGTGATAGATAGAGAGAGAGGAAGAGAGAGAGAGAGAGACTGACTACGTGGCCCACCCTCCCCCACTCCCTCCCTCTTCCACACACACACCGACGCAAATAGAAGACAACTAACTCGTCCAGTGAAACAAATTAGGTTTCGTACATCAACGCATGTTCTTTATGTACATCGCAGTCTTCTGCAACGTGGCAGATGAGTTCAGAGGGCGCCAGAGAAGATGTAGCTGCGGTCATCCCATCGGCGCAGCCCATTGCTGTAGCGCAGGTGAAACGGGTCGGGAGACTTCCCGGGGGTGTTCATCCATGGGTCGATCCGCTCCATCCACGCAATCAGAGCGGCGTCATCCACAAACGCGGAGAAGGAAGGAAGCATCTCCTTGCTGTCTTCCTCAAAGACACCGATTGCCGCAGG
>NW_021704573.1:0-14626 GCF_003719485.1 Trypanosoma conorhini | reverse complement strand
GTCGACGACCGGCTGAAATGTCCTCCTGGCTGGAGATCAACGGGNTCCCCCCGGGCGTGGCGACGAAATATTTTAGAGCCGCGTCGTGCGGGAGGGCCCTCGCGCTTGTGGGCGGCGGCGATGCCCCGCGCGAGTGGGACTTGGACGCCGTGCGGTTTGTGAAGTTGTGGGGCGCCGAGGACGCGCTCCCCGACGGGGCCGCGCGGGCGTGAGAGGCGGGCGAAGAAGCCGCCGGGAGCAAACGGAGGGCGGGGCGGTAAGGTTCCGTTGGCGGTTTTTTTTTTTTTTTTTGTTTGCGTGGTCTCTCTCGCTGCGCCCGCAGCGCTTCCCACCGCACCCGCGCCTGACTTTTTTTTTTTTTTTGCTTCTGCCTCTCCTCCTCCTTTCCCCGCCGGGCAGGGCGGGGGCCACATCAACGCAGCGGCGCGATGCCACGCACAACCGCGGCGGCGGCGCGGCCGAAGGAGGCGCAGGCGACGAACGAGCCGGCGGAGGCGAAGGAGGCGAAGGAGGCGCAGGCGAAGGGGCCAGTCATGTCCCGCGCGGCGCGGCGGCGGGCGAAGAAGCCGCCCGTGACTGTGACGTCGGAGATGCGGGAGGCGGCGCGGGAGCGGCGCCGTGAGTTGCGCAGGCACCTCCGCCTGCTGAAGTCCAACGGGGCGCGCCGGAAGCTCGCCGCGGCGCGGGCGAAGAAGCGGGGGCGGGAGACCACCGCCGCGGAGGAGGCGTGCGCCCACCTCGGCGAGGGCGCCAGGCCGCTGAAGAGGCAGAGACGCGAGTAAACGCAGCGGGGGCCGAACAGCGAATGCAGCATACATTCAAGCATCCAATTATTTAATTATAATTATATACGTGTGTGCTTGTATTTATGTTTGAAGTTGCCACGAAGAGTACAAATTAAGCAGCAGCGACACTGCGTGTGTGTTCTTTTTTTTTACTTTTTTGTTGTTGTTTTTTTTTATTTATGCCTGAGGTTTGGCTGTGCGGCACGTGCGGCAACCGCACATGGACGGTGCCTGCTGTGTGATTGTTTTCCATTCCTTTCCTCCTTTCTCCCTTTCTCTCGCTATGCCCCTCCCGCCCCCTGTTTTGGCCCGCCCGCGCAGAGTTTCCTGCGCAACGGGAACAAAATCAGCAGCAGCAGCAGCAGCAGCAACAACAACAACAAAAAAAAACAAGTAGAAAATGAAGCAGCTGCGGCGTGGGCCTTCGCCGCCGTCGTCGCCGTCGCCGCTTCAGCACGTGGTGGAGGTGCCGGAGGAGATGCTGAAGGACAGGACCGCGCGGGAGCGGCGGGCCATCACGCGCGGGTACCTCGCCCAGTGGCGGCTCGAGGAGAAGGAACGGCCCGTCATTGAGCAGGTGGTGCGGCAGAAGATGGCGGAGGGCGCCGCCCAGCCGCCGCACATGCGCGCGCCCGCCCCCCCACGGCGCCCGCCGCCGCCGCAAGTGCGCGACGCCACGGCGGCCCCGCTGCAGGTGCGGCTGCCGAAGGTGCTCGTCCGCTCGCTGCCTTCGCTGCGGGCGGCGAGGTCCCCGCCGTCGCCGGAGTCGTGCCGCAGCGCCACGCCGCCGCCGCCGTCGCCGCCCGTGTCGCCCACCGGCACAACAACAACAACCGCCACGGTGGGCGCGACGACGATGACGCCGGGCCCTGCCCACACCCGCGCGTACTTCCAGCTTGAGGACTTCGACAACGCGGACTTCGAGACCCGCAGCCCGCAGGAGTGGGTGCAGCTCGGCAAGAAGGACGGCGGCACCCCGGCCCGCTCGCGCTACTTTGACAAGCGGAGCAACGAGGTGCAGTGGCTCCCGTGCCGTGTCGTCGCCTACGACGAGGAGCGCGGCTGCTACCAGATTGTCTGGGAGGTGAACAGCTGCAGCAAGTGGACGAAGCGGCTCAACATCATCTTCGACGCGGAGGACGAGGCACTGTGGCACGAGCGCGTGCGGCAGGCGATGGCGTACCGGGCCGAGACCGAGGCCGCGCTGCGGGGGCAGATGTATGTGCAGGCGATGGACGGCAGCCACCTCGCCCCGATGGACCCGGAGCAGATGGACCGCATCCTCGGCCTCGTGGCGAAGCGCTTCCCCCTGACCTCCCTGCACCTCGTGGAGCAGTGCACGCGCGAGGTGGAGGAGCTCTACTACTTCAGCCTGAAACGGGCGCAGCACTGGCGCGAGATGGCGGACCCTGCGGAGCAGCGGCGGGCGGAGTTGTTGGGGCTGCCGCCGCCGCCGCCGTCACTGTTAGCGTCCCTCACGTTTCCGTTGTCTGCGGGCGTTGGTGAGCCGCGGGCGGGTCTGCTGCGCGGCACAATAGACACACCCTCGCCAAACTTCCGCGTGTCACGGGAGTTTATTGCGGAGAACTTGTTCCAAACGCACGCGCTGCTGCATGACACGGTGTACTCCATTCACACCCAGTGGAACGAGTACAAGGGGGAGCTGCTGTGCATCACGCACTGGGACCGTCGCGAGACCCCGCTGGAGCTGCGGAACTTTGAGGAGCTGCAGGCGCACCGGGGCTTCAGCATTTCGGAGAAGCTGCGCAGCGAGTGGAGCATCAACATCCGCTGCACCATTCAAAACAACCTCGACCTGCACTTCAAATTCTACGAGGACAACCTGGAGCGCTACACCGCCAGCCGCATGTGCCGCTTTGTGGGCCTTGTGAACCGCATGATGACGTCGCAGCTGCGCGGGCTGCTGCTCACTTCGCTGCAGGAGTTCGCCGCCTTCATCCATCGCTACCGCGTCGAGCCACGCATGGACGACGCCCCGATGGACGAGCTGCAGGAGGACCTGGAGGAGGCGGAGCACTGGCGCCGCCGCCAGGAGGACTGGGACGCGAAACAGCGCGCGGCCGAGGCGGGGGCGGAGGCGGAGCGAACCCGCAACGCAGGCGGCGGCGCAGGCGGGGGCGGGCGCGGGCGGCAGCGCAAGAGCACCGCCCTGCCCCCCCGAGGAGGAAAAGGAGAAGGAGGTGCCGTTTGTCTGGCGCCTCGGAACGTTCCGCAACCACCTGCGCTACACGAAGCGCGTGGTGGAGATGACGATGCGACCGAAGGGTCTGCGGCCGCTCTTTGTGCTGAACCTCGTAGAGGACGCCGGCCGCGTGGCCTTCGCCCCCTCGCTGGAGGACGTTTCGCGGAAGGTGAAGGCCGTCTTCGAGGGCTGCTTCGAGCACGCAGACAATGTGCACGGGATGGGGGATCAGCTCTTCCCGCTGCTGCCGCTGCAGCCGCTGACGCTGCAGCCGCTCGACGTCTCAGACCCGGCCGTCTGCGAGGCCCGCGCGATGGTGGAGAAGGCGCTGAGCGACAACGTCGAGGCCCCGCTGCAGCTGCAGCAGATGTACCAGACATTTGGGTACGCCCTGCAGCTGGACGCGCAGGCGCTGGTGGCCGAGACGAACGCGCGGCAGTTGTCACTGCAGGACTTCGACTGGACCTTCGAGCGCCTCTCGCGTGACCGGGAGCGCGTCGTGCGGAGGACGCCAAACCATGTAAAGTACGAGATGTTCCTCATTGACTGCAAGGGCATCAAGGCCTCCCTCGTCGCGAGGCTGACGGAGCTGCAAAACGCCCTCATGGAGGCGCTGGCGGAGCGGATGCGGAACACGTGCGCGGCGATGATCGGCGAGTACAACACCATGAGCGCCCGCATGGCGGGGGAGCCGCGGTCGCCGGAGGAGCTGCAGGAGTTCCGCGACTTCCTCGACGGCATCCCGGCCCGGCAGGAGCAGCTCAACGCCACCTTCGAGACCCTCACCGAGGGCTTTGACCTCCTCTTCAAGTACAACTACGAGTTCTCCGCCACCGCCTGCAGCGACTACCGCACGGCCTACGAGTGGCCCCGGCACCTGCAGCAGGAGCTGGAGGACGGCAACTTCCGCAGCAAGGAGTACCGCAACGTCCTCATGCAGGAGCTGCGGGACAACTGCGAGACCCTCACCAACGAGATTGTGCAACTGGGCAACGTGGTGGACGACTTCGCCCACTTTGGCGACGACGCCCGCGCCGACGTCTACCACGAGCAGGGCAAGGCGCTGGAGCAGCGCATCAAGGACTACCAGGGGCAGGTGCAGCTGTACAACAGCCACGAGACGCTGTTTGGGCTGCCGCAGTCCAAGTGGCCGCAGCTGAAGGAGATTCGGACGCAGCTGGAGCCGTACTACATCCTCTGGGAGGTCGTGAGCCTCTTCAACAACGAGAGCGAGCGCTGGCTAAACACGCGCCTCTCGGCGCTGGAGCCGTTGGACGTGGACCGGCAGCTGATGGATTGGTCCAAGAAGATTGCGATCATTGCAAAGAAGATCAAGGAGGCGGAGCCGGTGGGGGTGCTGAAGCGCATCCGCGAGAACATCGCCGCCTTTAAGCCGTACGTCCCGCTGCTTTACGCGCTGCGCAGCAACCTGCAGGGGAGCCACTGGAAGGCCATTTACCAGGCCTGCGGGATGCCGAAGGAGAAGCAGGTGCAGGGCACCGGCGGCGCCGACTCCAACGAGGGGCGGCCCTTCAACGACTTCATCAAACTCGGGATGCTGGACTTTCTGCCGCAGATCGAGAGCATCGCCACGGTGGCGCAGAAGTCCTTTGAGCTGGAGAGCGAGCTCATGGCGATGGAGGTGGAGTGGAAGAAGCTGCTCTTCGACATGGAGCCCTACCAGGACACCCACAAGCTGAAGTCGAACGACATTATGCAGCTGACGCTGGACGAGCACATCTTGAAGACGCAGTCGATGCTCGGGAAGCCGATTGTGCGGCAGGCGCCGGCGCTGCAGGCCCGCGTCTCGCGCTGGGAGGCGCTGCTCGACAAGATCCAGTGCACCGTCGACGAGTGGTTCAAGTGCCAGGGGACATGGGCCTACCTCGAGCCCATCTTCTCCTCCGCCGACATCTCCCGCAGCCTCCCCAAGGAAAAGCAGCTCTTCCTCGCCGTCGACGAGTCCTGGCACAAGATCATGGAGCTGACGCGCATGACGCCGCAAATTCTGACGCGCTGCCAGGACGAGACGCTGCTGCGCGTGCTCACGGAGAACAACAACAACCTCGAAGTCATTCTCAAGAAACTGCAGCAGTTCCTCGAGACGAAGCGCATGGCGTTTCCGCGGTTCTACTTCATCTCCAATGAGGAGCTGCTGCAGATTCTGTCCGACAGCAAGGACCCCTACCTCGTGCAGCCCTACCTCAGCAAGTGCTTCGAGGGCATCAAACGCATCCAGTTCGCCGACGCCCACGACATTCTCGCGATGGAGTCGTCGGAGGGGGAGGTGGTGCAGCTCGTCCGCAAGGTGAACCCCGGCGACCACCAGAACCTCGTCGAGCAGTGGCTGCAGGAGCTGGAGAATGTGATGCGGGACACAATCCTTGACCAGCTGCGACAGGCAACGGGCGACTACGCTACCCGCAAAAAGAGAACCGAGTTTCTCCGCGCCTGGCCTGGGCAGGTCGTGATCGCCATCTGCTCCCTCTACTGGACCATGGAGGCGACCGAGGCGATGAGCACCGAGGGCACCGTGGGGCTCACCACGTATCACGAGAAGTGCGTCGCCCAGCTGGACGACCTCATTGTGCTGGTGCGGGACCGCAACTTGGCGGCGGTGGAGCGGTGCACGCTCGAGGCCCTCGTGGTGGTGGAGGTTCACGGCAAAGACATCATTGCGCAGCTCTCCGAGAAGGGCGTGGACTCCCCCAAGAGTTTTGACTGGCTGGCCCAGCTGCGCTACTACTGGGAGGAGGACCACCTGCACGTGCACCAGATCAACGCCTCGCTGCGCTACGGATATGAGTACCTGGGCAACACCGGCCGCCTCGTCATCACCCCGCTCACGGACCGCTGCTACCGCACGCTGATTGGCGCGCTGCACCTCAACTACGGCGGGGCGCCGGAGGGGCCCGCGGGGACGGGGAAGACGGAGACCACGAAGGACCTCGCCAAGGCCCTTGGCAAGTACTGCGTCGTGTACAACTGCTCCGACCAGATCACAGCGAAGGACATGGCGAAGCTGTTCAAGGGGCTATCGCAGTCTGGTTCCTGGGGCTGCTTTGACGAGTTTAACCGAATTGAGATCCAGGTTCTCTCTGTGATTGCGCAGCAGGTGGCGGTTATCCAGGAGGCCATCATTCAAAAGCGCGGCGAGTTTATCTTTGACGGGGCGCAGATCCGCCTGGATTCGGGATGCGCCATCTTCATCACGATGAACCCCGGCTACGCCGGACGTGCGGAGCTGCCAGACAACCTCAAGGCCCTCTTCCGGCCCGTGGCGATGATGGTGCCGAACTACGCCATGATTGGCGAGATTCAGCTCTACTCGTACGGTTTTCTGCACGGCAAGGCGCTGGCGGCGAAGATTGTCGCCACCTACCGTCTCTGCTCCGAGCAGTTGTCGTCGCAGGACCACTACGACTACGGCATGCGTGCGGTGAAGGCCGTGCTGACGGCGGCGGGGGGACTCAAGCGGAGGTACCCGGACGAGGACGAGATGGTGCTGATGCTGCGCTCCATTCAAGACGTCAACCTTCCAAAGTTCCTGACGCAGGACGTGGGACTCTTCAAGGGGATTGTTTCCGACCTCTTCCCCGGCGTGCAGCTCCCGGAGCCGGACTACGTGCACATGCACAACAGCCTCGTGAAGGTGTGCGAGGCCCGCAACCTGCAGCTCACCGAGTACTTTGAGATTAAGGTCCGCCAGACCTACGAGATGATTGTGGTGCGCCACGGCATGATGCTGGTGGGGTTTTCCTTTGGCGCCAAGACGAAGGTGCTGCAGTGCCTTTCCGAGGCGCTTGGGCTGATGGAGGCCTTTGGGAAGGAACGGCGCACGCGCCTCATCACGATGAACCCAAAGTCGGTGACGATGCCGCAGCTGTACGGCAAAGTGGACCCCTCCGGGGAGTGGACCGACGGTATTTTGCCGCACAACTTTAGACGCGCCGCGCAGGACACCTCCAAGGACCGCAAGTGGCTCGTGCTCGACGGCCCCGTCGACGCGGTCTGGATTGAGAACATGAACACCGTCCTGGACGACAACAAGAAGCTGTGCCTCCAGAACGGCGACATTATTCCCATGTCGAAGGAGATGAACCTCATCTTCGAGGTGCAGGACCTGGCATACGCCTCCCCCGCCACGGTGTCCCGCTGCGGCATGGTGTACGTGGAGCCGGACTCGCTCGGCTGGCGCTGCCTGATAGACTCGTACTTCAACACGCTGCCGGAGGCGCTCCGCCTGGAGCCAACCCTCATGGGAGCGCTGCGCTCCCTCGTGGATGTCTTTCTGCCGCCCATGCTGGAGGTGGCGCGCAAGCACGTCAAGTCCGTCATCCCGCAGGGTTCCCTGGTGGCCGTCTCCGGGTTTATCAAGTTTTTCGCCGCGCTTTCCAGCGAGCTGGACGTGGACGAGGACGCGCCCGCCGCCGACACCCACGCCGAGGCGCGGACGCTGCTCATGAAGGTGGAGGGCTGGTTCCTCTTCTCGCTCGTGTGGTCCGTCGGGGGGTGCCTCTTTACGAAGGACCGGGCCACCTTCAACGCCGCGCTGCACGCGGAGGTGGTCACGGCGGCGGCGGCGGGCGCGTACAAGTTCACGCTCCCGCTCCCCGACGGCAGGCACTCCTTCTTCGACGTCCGCCTGGAGACCGCGGGGGAGGTCCGCCTCACGCCGTGGTCCGACTACGTGCCGGAGTTTGCGATTGGCGAGGGCGCAGAGTACCAGGACGTCATCGTCCCCACCAGCGCGCAGGTGCGCTACACATACCTGACGATGCTGATGATTGGCGCCATGCGCCCCATCCTGCTTGTGGGCGACACCGGCACCGGGAAGACGATCATGATGAAGTCGCTGCTGAAGGGGCTTCCCGAGGACGTGTACTCCAACAACATGATCCAGTTCTCCGCCCAGACGACGGCGGGGCAGCTGCAGCGGCTCATCGACGGCAGCCTGGAGAAGCGGCGCAAGTGCGTCTACGGCCCCCCCATCAACAAGAAGATGATGATCTTCGTGGACGACACGAACCTGCCGCAGCTGGAGGAGTACGGCGCCCAGCCGCCCATCGAGCTGCTGCGCCAGTACCTGGACCACGGCGGGTGGTACAACCACACCAAGGACAGCATCGACTTCCACCGCCTGGTGGACATTCTCCTCCTCTGCGCCATGGGTCCCGCCGGCGGCGGGAGGAACCACGTGACGCAGCGCTTCACCCGCCACTTCAACTCCATCGCCGTCCCCGCCTTTGATGAGGCGACGCTGCGCAAGATATTTGGCACCCTCTCCGACTGGATTCTGAGCAAAGGCTTCCCCACCTCGCTGCGCAGCATGAGTGCCGCGCTGGTGGGGGCCACGATTGACCTCTACGAGACGCTCGTGGAGAACCTGAAGCCGTCCCCGGAGAAGTCCCACTACACCTTCAACCTGCGGGACGTGAGCAAAGTGTTTCAGGGCATTGATATGGCCAACCCGGCGAAGATTGTGGACGACCGCAAGTTGTCGACGCTCTGGATTCACGAGGTCTCGCGTGCCTTCGCCGACCGCTTCATCGACGAGAAGGACACCAGCTGGTTCCTCAGTGAGGCGGGCAAACTGTCGATGAAGCACCTCAAACTCGCGCCGGAAAACCTCCTGGACGTGGAAAACCCCACGCTCTTCTCCACCTTCATGAACGACGAAGGCTACTACGAGGAGCTCCCTAACTTGATGGAGGCCCGAAAGGCGCTGGAGAGCAAGTTGGACGCGTACAACCTGAGCACAAATTCGGGCCAGCTGGACCTCGTCGTCTTCAACTACGTCCTGGTGCACGTCTCACGCATCTGCCGCGTGCTCCGGCAGCCGGGCGGAAATCTTCTGCTCGTTGGCGTCGGCGGCAGTGGGCGGCGCAGCTGCGCCAAGGTTGCCGCTTACCTGCAGGAGTGTGACTACATGACCATCACCCAGACAAAGGACTACGACCACAACAGCTTCCTGGACGACATCAGAGTGTTTCTGCTCCGCACTGGCATGAACGGCTACGCGACCATGTTTGTCTTGGCCGACACCCAGATCTCCTCCGAGAGCTTCCTGGAGGACGTCTGCTGCCTCCTCAACACCGGCGAGGTTCCTGGGATATGGGACGCGAAGCAGGACAAGGAGACCTACGAAAATGCAGTGGCGTCGCTGCGTGAAAAGGGGAAGGAGCTTGGGCGCCCGGACACCGCGGAGGCGCTTCAGGCGCTATTTGTCGAGCGCTGCAAGAAGTTTATGCACATTGCCCTCTGCTTTTCGCCGCTGGGCAGCGCCTTGCGGGAGCGGCTGCGGAAGTTCCCATCCCTGGTGAACTGCAGCACCATCGACTGGTTCCGTGAGTGGCCGGAGGACGGCCTGCGCTCGGTTGCCGCGCGGTTTCTTTCCCGGGTCGAGCTCACCGACCACGAGCGCAGCGCAGCGGAGGACATGTTTGTCGCCTACCAGCAGCAGGTGCGGGACCTCGGGAAGACGTACCTGGCGGAGGTGCGGCAGCACACGTACGTGGCGCCCACCTCCTACCTGGACCTCCTCTCCACCTTCGCGCGCCTGCTGGAGGAGAAGCGGACGGAGCTGACGGCTATGATGCACCGCTACGCCGGCGGCCTGACGCAGCTGAAGAAGACGGAGGACCAGGTGGAGGTGATGCAGCAGGAGCTGGCCCGCATGCGGCCGCAGCTGGCGAAGAAGCAGGCGGAGACGGACGCGCTGATCAAGGAGGTGGAGCTGGAGAGCAAGCTGGCGGAGGAGCAGCGTGCCGTGGTCGCCATTGACGAGGCGGCGGCAAACGAGCAGGCGGCGGCGGCGAAGGAAATTAAGGACGCCTCACAAAAGAAGGTGGATGAGGCGCAGCCGCTGGTGGAGCAGGCGCAGCGTGCCGTGCTCGACCTCGACCCAAAGGCGCTGCAGGAAATCAAGGCCCTCAAGACACCCCCGCAGGGTGTGAAGTACGTGATTGAGGTCCTCTGCACGCTGCTGGGCGGCGTCTACAAACCGAAGCCGGTGCGTGACCCGCTCAGCGGCAGCGTGACCGTCCCGTACTGGGAGCACGCCAAGGTCACCCTGCTCACGGGCGAGTTCAAGAACACGCTGCTGAACGCCTACCCGGTGATTGTAGACACGGCGCCCAACGAGCAAATTGAGGAGGTGAAAAAGAAGATGACTAACGACATGTTTAAGAATGAAAACATCAAAAAAACATCGGTGGCCCTGCTCGGTGTTGCGACCTACATTCGGGCCGTGGTGGAGTACTACAAGCAGAACAAGATCATTAAGCCGTTGCTGGCACAGGCGGCGGCGGCGCAGCAGGCGTACGACACGGCGATGGCGGGGCTGAATAAGAAGAAGGAGGAGCTGCGCGTCATCAACGCGAAGCTGGCGGAGCTCACGAGCCACCTGGAGGCGGTGAAGAAGGACAAACAGGACCTGGAGGAGAAGGTGAATGACACGGATGTCAAGCTGACGCGCGCGAAGAAGCTTATTGAGGGGCTTGGTGGGGAGAAGGTTCGCTTTGGGAAGGAAAGCCAGCGGTTTGAGGAAGAGTTAAAGTACGTGGTGGGAAACGTCCTGATCAGCGCCGGCGTCGTGGCGTACATGGGGCCCTTCCTGCACAAGTACCGCGAGAAGGCGACGCAGGGCTGGCTGGCGATGTGCAGGAGGCACGGCATAAAGGTTTCCGAGGACTACGCCCTGGCGAAGTTTGTCGGGTCGCCCATTGACATCCAGACCTGGCGGCTGCAGCAGCTGCCGTCGGACGGGTTTTCCATCGACAACGCCGTCATCGTCAAAACCTCCCACCGCTGGCCGCTCTTCGTGGATCCGCAGCATCAGGCGAACAACTGGATTCGCAACATGGAGCGGGAAAATGGGCTGGTCGTCACACGGCTCTCGGACCCCGACTGCATTCGGACCATCCGCGGCGCCATCACGGAGGGACTCCCCGTGCTGCTTGAGAACCTCGAGGAGACGATCGACCCGATTCTGGAGAACGTGCTGCTGAAGCGGTTTACAAAGGAGGGCAGCGCCACCGTCGTGCACCTGGGCGAGCCCGTGGAGTGGAACGACAACTTCCGGCTGTACATGACAACAAAACTCCCTCGGCCGCACTACCTGCCGGAGGTGAGCACCAAGGTGACGCTGGTCAACTTCATGATCACGCAGCAGGGCCTGCAGGACCAGCTGCTGCAGCGTGTCATGATGAGCGAGCGGCGGGAGGTGGAGGAGAAGAAGCAGGCCCTCACGCTGGAGGCCGCGGAGAATCAGGCAAACCTGAAGCGAACGGAGGATAAAATCCTCGCAATTCTCTCCTCTGAGGGGAACATCTTGGAGAGCGAAACGGCCATTGAGGAGCTGGACAGCTCCAAGGTGCAGAGCGACCAGATTGCCAAGCGGCAGGAGGAGATTGAGGCCATGGAACGCATAAGCGACCGTACGAGGAGTTTGTTCATTCCGGTGGCTGGCCTTGGCGCCACCCTGTTCTTTTGCGTGACCGAGCTGGCAAACATTGACCCGATGTACCAAAACTCACTGAATGCGTACATCAGCGTCTTCCAGGAGTCGCTGCAGCAGAGCGAGGTCTCGGAGGAGGTAGACACCCGCATAGAAAACATTCGTACCACCTTTCAGAGGTCATTGTACAAGCGGATTTGTCGCTCGCTCTTTGCACGAGATCAGCTGCTGTTTTCCTTTACAATGTGCCTAAAGATCCACGACGTGGATGCCGAGCAGCTGCGTTGGTTGCTAATGGGCGGGTTTGAGTCGGACGATGACGCGCTGTCGCCAAATCCGTTTTCCTCGTGGCTCCCGGAGCACAACTGGAAGTTGGTTTGGCGCGCCAGCACCCAACTCCCGGCGCTGGCGGGCTTTGACAAGACGGTGAAGGAGTACGAGAGCTTCTTCTCCGCCTTCTACGATGCCCCGGACCCGCTGGCGGTGGAGCCGCCGAACGCGCTGGGGGAGAAGTTTGAAGGTCTGCTGCAGCTGATTCTCGTGCGCTGCTTTCGCGCCGACAAGATTGTGCCGGCGGTGACGGACTACGTGCGCGAGTTCCTCGGCGGCTACTTTGTGGAACCCCCTCTCTACGCCCTGGAGGACGTCGTCGACGAGCTCGCCCACGACCCGTCAGTTCCGCTTGTCCTCGTGCTCTCGCCCGGCGCGGACCCTAGCCTGGAGCTGGACCGCCTCGCCGAGCAGCGGGGAATGAGCAGCCGGCTGTACAAGCTGTCGCTTGGGCAGGGGCAGGGCGTCTTTGCGCGGCAGCTGATTGAGGAGGGGATGCGCGGGGGGCACTGGGTGTTCCTGCAGAACTGCCACTTGTACCAAGACTTCATGCCCGAGCTCTCCCGCATCGTAGAGAACTACAGCGACAGCGGCGCCAAGGCCACTTTGAACGGTCAGTACCGCCTGTGGCTCACCTCGCTTCCGAGTGAGACGTTTCCCATCTCCATCCTGCAGAACGGCGTGAAGCTGGTGCAGGAGCCCCCGAAGGGCCTCAAAAACAATCTCATGCAGTCGTACCTGTCAAACCCTGTGGCGGACCCGCAGTTCTTTAATTCCTCGAAGAAGCCCCACATTTGGCGAAAAATGCTCTTTGGGCTTTGCTTTTTCCACGCCGTGGTGCAGGAGCGCCGCCAGTTTGGGCCGCTTGGGTGGAACCGCATGTACGAGTTTAACGACACGGATCGCCGCATCAGCGTGCGGCAGCTCAACATGTTTCTCGACGAAAATGAGGAGGTTCCGTACGACGCCCTGCTGTACCTCACCGGCCAGTGCAATTACGGCGGCCGAGTCACGGACGATTGGGACCGCCGCTGCATAGTGGCAACCCTCTCCCTCTACCTCACGCCGCTGATCCTGGAGGACGACTACGTGTTTTCCCCCGACGCCCCCGACTACTACGCCCCGCCCTTTGGGGAGTACGACACCTACGTGGAGTACATTCGGGGACTGCCGTCCCAGCAGCCTCCCGCCATCTTTGGACTGCACGAGAATGCCGACATCACCAAGGATGAGCGGGAGACGCGGCTTCTCCTCGAGGCCACCCTGCTGACGCAGCCGCGTGAGTCCACGGGTGCGGAGTCGAAACTGGACCCCAAGGCAATGGTCAAGGAGCTGGCAAACCACGTTCTGTCACGGCTACCAAAGCCTTTTGATATCGAGGAGATACAGCGCATGCATCCAATTGATTACTCACAGTCGATGAACACGGTCTTGCTGCAGGAGGCAATACGATACCGGCGTCTGCTGCTTGTCGTACGCCAAACCCTTGCTGACCTGCAGGACGCCATTAGTGGAAAGGTGGTGATGAGCGCGGAACTGGAGGAGGTCTTCAATGCCATGTACGACGGAAAGGTGCCGGATGTCTGGAAGCGTCAGTCGTACCCGTCGCTGAAGCCCTTCGGCTCCTACGTGAGTGACCTGATTGAGCGTCTAGGGTTTCTTCAGAAGTGGTGCGACGAGGGCCCGCCACCCATGTTTTGGATCAGTGGCTTTTTCTTTACACAGTCTTTCTTGACCGGCGTCATGCAGAACTACGCGCGCAAGTGGAAGATCGAAATTGACAAACTCGTCTGGCAGTTTTCCGTGCTCGCGGAGGAGACGTGCACCACTGCCCCCGAGGAAGGGTGCTGCATCGGCGGCTTGTTCCTAGAGGGCGCGGGGTGGGACCCCACCAACGCCGCCATTTGCGAAAGTAGGCCAAAGGAGCTTTTTATAAAATTCCCCCTGCTGCGGCTGCTCCCCTGTCGCCCGCAGGAGCTCCCCGACACCCCGGTGTACCACTGCCCCTGCTACAAGACGACCGACCGCCGCGGCGTGTTGTCCACCACGGGCCACTCCACCAATTTCATTCTAACCGTCGACTTACCGAGGCACCCGGCGGATTCGGAAAACCACTGGGTGCTTCGCGGGGTGGCGCTCTTCACGCAGCTTCCCTTTTAGATGTAATGAATCATGTACTAGGAGACGTTCAGCAGCCGAGAAGAGAGCAACAAACAAAAAAAACAAACACAAAAGCAAAACAATACTTTGCGTTTCTGGACGTCTGTTAGTGATATGTACTGATTACCCCCCATGCATGTGCCTACGCCTGCTTGATGGGATCGCGCCGCCCCTCTGTTCAACCGTTTGCCCGTTATTCGTTTTTTTTTCTCTCTGGGTGTTTTTGCCAATGTGTTGCGTGAAGGAAGGTGCTTCATTCAGGGCCAAACAGTTAGTTAGTTGCGTGGTTCCCCCTTCCCCGACCTCCTCGTCCCCGTGCTTTGCGGCCGCCGCCTCCTGCGTGCGCGAAAAGGTCAAATGTCAGGCTGCGGGCTTCACGGTGCCTCTATCACAATCCCTGTTGCTGCTGCCGTTGCTGTTGCTGGCGCATCTGCGATACCGATGGTGATGATGCCGATGTGTTGGCCCATCGTGGATGCCGGCGGGACCCATCGCTTCCTCCTTTTTTTTCTTCCCTTTGCCACCTTTGCGCCTCTTTTACATCTCCCTTTTTGCCCACTCACGCAGAAAGGAAAAGAGAGACCAAACGCTGCTTGCCGTTGCTGTGCGCCTTGAAGGCTCTGCAGCTACCACCACCAGCAACCACACACACACACACACACACACACACACACACACACACACACACAC
>NW_021704569.1:7367-14740 GCF_003719485.1 Trypanosoma conorhini | reverse complement strand
GTGGAAAACATCTTCGATCTGTAGTGAGTAACTTGGGGAAGGAACAGGCCGTCTTTTTTGTGCGTCGTTGTGGCTAGTGGCAAAGCGGGTTCCCCCGATAGGAAACAATAAGCGATTGTCCTTTGGTCCCTCTTGGTCGAGATGTGGGAATTCACAGGCTTCTCTAGCCGCCAAATTACTTTACTATCCTCTTGCTGTTAATGTGTCTTGTCTTTTCCTTTTTTTGGTTTGTTTTTCACATCTTGAGCTTTTTGCTTTTTTTTTTTTGCTCAGTGCCATGAGACAACTGTGCCGAATAAATTGGGGGCGGCCATTTAGACGCGTACCTGTGCGCATCTTGATGAACGCATCGGGCGCCCCCAATATTTCTAGCGCGTCATCGCCTCTCACGGAGCAGACTTCACCCGCTTCTTCGTTGGGTTTCACGCCTTCCTCTGCTTCTGCCTCCACGGCCCCGCTGGAGGTGGAGAAGACGGGAGTGGTGCCATTTCTTTCATCACTCTCGTCGGATCTTGACGCCTTGCAGAGGCGGTGGATGCGGTGTTTCCGCGTGTGCATCACAAGCGCACCAACGGCGGCCATTGAGGCGAAGTCGATAAATAGTGACACCTGGACGCAGGTGGCGACCGTGACAACTGCTGAACTTCCCTCTGGGCTCGCCAAGGCGGTGGAGGAGGTTTTTTCCCCTCAGGCTAAGACAGACCAGCGCAATATGACTCTTGTGGATCTGCATGAGCGACCCGAGGACCTTGCTGTGGCCCAACAGATTTTGACAAGCCGATTTCCGGGACTTCGGCTGCACATTGACCATTCCAAGGGGACCGATCTTCAAGGAACAGTGACGCACACGGTTTCCGTTTCGCTACGCGGCCAGGGCTCCGTTGATGGCCTCTCTTCCAAGGAGGAGCAATTCGCCAAGGAGAAATTTTTTGGTGAGTCCATTGGAGCGAGTTTTGCCTGCACGGCACGGCGTGCCCTTCTTGAGGCCTTCGAGGCGGCCGGTATTCCAACCCCTCCACGCCATTTTGAGCGCGACCGAGGCACAAGTGAGTTGGAGATTTACTTGAATGTCATTCAGAACGCTACAAACGAAACGATTGACATCACATCATCACTCGTTGAGGGTGGCCAGGTACAGTTCGTTGTAGAGACTTCCACCGGACGCCGACTTGGTGTGCTGCTGGGACGCAGGGAGGATGCTCTGTCTATTGCTCTTGCGTGTGTGGAGAAGGCCGCGGAGGGTACAAACAGCATTGCAACGGAGGAGGCTCGCAAGCGCATTGCGGACCATCCGGTGGTATTGGCGCTTCCTTCAAAGGGCCTGCGTCCCAAGGAGATATTGCACCGTTTGCTGCTCCACACCTTTGGGCTGACAAGGGAGCGAATTCGAGTCTTGACTTCACAGAGTGACGGGGGCACATTTGTCACCACTGTCGACGCAGAGCTGGACTGGGGTGAGGGACAAAGGTCTGAGGCCCCCGTTCTCTTCACCGTTGCTAGAGCCGCAGGGGTGAGTAAAAAGGCGGCGGAGGAGCTTGCTTGTATCAAGGCCATTCAACGATGCTTTCCACGCATCTTTGAAGACCAGCTTTCCTACCATGCTGAGGTGCGGGAAATTATGAACTCCACAAAGGCGACAGACAAGGATTCTATTTGCCCGCACATTTCAAAAGGACTTGTGGCGCAATTACGCTGGGCTGCTCAATGTCAAGAAAAGGAAGTTCTTATTGAGGCAGTCCAACTGTTGCCAAATTCTGAAAATGAATCGCTGGGGATACTTACGACACGACCTCTCTGGGCGACGCAGCTTTTTCTAGTTGATAAAGAAGGCACACGAGATTTCGTGTGTCTCGCATTAGATCCAAAGAAATCTGCGAGTGAGCAGAAAGCTATTGCCGCCACACTATACAAGTGTTTCAAAGGGGAATGTGAAGAGGGTGTGAGATACGCGATAGACCGTGGTCTCATTGATAGCGAGGGTAATGCCACCTCCTGTGAAGGTATTTCCGCCTCTGAGCCGTTGCCAAAGAGCGAATATGAACTTGCCGCAGAGTCTGACCCCTTCATTCAAAACTTACAAATCGTGCCCGCACAAGTTATTCCTGTCGTGCATCGGCAATCACTATTAAGTGTGTTTCGTCGCGGGGTGCAGCTCTACGTTGAGCTGCTGAATGAGCGAGGTGGAGGCGGTGGTGGACTGGATGATGCCGCTACCGGACAGTTGGTCGAGTGTACAGAGCGAAGTCCACTGGACGGCTCGTTTAGGGCGCAGCTACTCGTTCAGTACCCGGGAGACGAGGTTGACGGCGCGAAAAGGACCCTGGGAGAGGCTTCGCATCCGAGTTCAGCTATCATGGCACTCTTTTTCGCGTTTAAGGGTGTGTTTGAGGAAGAAGGTGTTATTGCAAGAGCTGCAAGGGAAGATGCGCAGGTGGAGAGTATTTACAAGGATACTTGCCAACGTGCCGAGGAGTTGCCCCCATTGCCGTATGAACTTCCTGCACCGAATCCGCTGGAGACGATTGCGCATTGTGTAATGCTAAAGTATGGGCTATCGACGGAGTTGCGTATTTCCGGTGGAGGCAAGGCGATTCAGGTGCAATTCTTTTGTCGAAGCCCGGCTTACCAAGACTCCGAGCACTTTGCCAGTGCACCCCAGTTTTTCTTGGGCCATGGCCGAGGGAACTCCGTTTTGAAGGCCGTTGTGTCTTGCTGCAGACACGTTTTTAAGGCCCATTTTTGCTGCAAGGAGGAGGCGCTTCGAAACACAAGCTTGACGCCCCTGCGTTCTGGATCGCTGCAGATTCCTCTGCAAGGGAAGTCAATTCTCGCTTTACGTGTGGAGGATGTGATGCAGGAGCTTTTGGAGAACAAGGTGATCTCATCAGCAGCCTCCATTCACGTCAAGGTGGGCATTCATTCCGTATCTGGGGAAACGACGTACGACGCACATTTGTACGTTGTGGATGGATCTCGGGTGGTTGAGCTGGAGCGAACACCTTCGATGGTGGATCCCCTGCGCTCGCTACAAAAATTAATCGAAAGCATCACGCAGGAGATGCGGGGTCCCACCTTTGATCCTGACGCGCTGCAGCGACAGTGCAGTGGACCCTCGCGGCGAAACACGTTGGAGCAACTATTCCAAGTCCTTTACGGACTTCCGCTCATTGTAGAGACGTCGCTTAAGGGACAACGCTGGCATTGCCGCCTAAGCGTACACGTTTTTGAGGACGTTTATTACGCAATTGCGTACTCTGCCAGTTTGAAGAAAAAGGAGGCGGTGGAAAATGCGGCGAGGAAGGCATTGGAGCGTTACTTTGGAGCAGCCTCGCTAGACGCGGGATTGCAGGAAACTTCAACACCAATAGCATCCATGGGCCGTGCGGAGGAGGACTATGGATTTGTCTTCAGAAAGTCGGGTGAAAAAGATATCATCTCCGAGACACCTCCATAAACTGTCCTAATGAGGATAGCCCCTAAACTGGCACTATCATCATCACATTTTCTTGCCATTTTTGTCATTTTCTTTCTTTGCGCTTAAATTTTGTTCTTCTTACTGAAAAAGGCTGCTGTTTGCTCACCTTGATCGGTGTGCTTTTGATTCTTGTTTTTTTTTTTTGGTGCCGTTTCTTTGGGCCCTACATTTTGATGCGATTTATCTTTCATTCTTTGTTTTGGCCCTCTCCTTGCCTCTCGCTGTTCTGCATTGAGGGAAAGTTGTTTAAAGCAAATTGGCAATGCTGCGGGCGTCGGCAAGCTCAATCAAGCTGACGAGCCTGTATGGGGCACCGACAGGGGATACGTACCACCCGAGCGCGCCATTCGCCAGCCTAGTTGAGGTCGATGGTGTTCGTATTCTACTGGACTGCGGATGGAACGATGAGTTTGATGTCAGTTTTCTCGATGCACTGTTGCCGTACTTGGGGGATGTACATGCCGTACTCTTTTCGACCCCTGAACTCGTCTCTTGTGGAGCACTCCCCTTCGTGATGGAGCATATTCCACCTGGCACCTGCGTGGCGGCTGCAGGTTCCACGGCCAAGATGGGCCTTCACGGTGTTCTGCATCCATTCCTCTACCTCTTCCCCAACACCAACACCTGGCAGTTGGAAAAAGGTACTGAGTTTGAGCTCACAGTGGATAAGGTGTACAGTGCGTTTCGAAGCGTGACGGAGCCGTATGGGGGCAAAGTCACAATTCGCCATCGCGATGCGGAGGTGGAGTGTTATCCTATTTTTTCTGGCCGCATGCTCGGGGGCCATGGCTGGCTTATTAAATATAAAATTGACGAGCTTTTTTATTGCCCCGATTTCTCGCTAAAGCCCTCCTACGCACTTAAGCGCTTTGTGCCACCGACCACGCCAACTCTTCTTTTTATTGACGGGTCACCACTGCATCTAAGCGGTAATACCGGACGCAAGTACGAGGAGCAGCTGAATACTTTGATTCGAGAGATTTTAGGCACACTTCGTAACGGGAAGGATGTCTTGATTCCAGTTTCTGTTGTGGGACGTGGATTGGAGATACTCACGATTGTTACGCACCTGCTTACAGAGAAGGGGGGTGACAATTACACGGTTGTTTTCGCCTCCGTACAGGCGGCCGAGTTAGTGGCGAAGGCGAGCACCATGACCGAGGCCCTCGTTGACGAGATAATTCTCAGTGAGCGGCAATTATTTGCCAATGTGGTGACCTGCAAAACGGCAGAGGAAGCGTTGAGTGTAGCTGGACCGAAGATCTGCATTGCTGACGGTGAGACCCTGGATTACGGGGTGTCGGCGGAGCTTCTAGAGCACTTTCTACAATCGGACGCCGACGAGAGAGAGAACTTGATTGTGCTGCCAGGAACACCAAAGCCACATACAAATGCCTTTACCGTGGCTGCCGCAAATAAAGGGGATCTTATTAATTTGCGTTACACGAGTCGCTCGCCACTTGGGAAGGAGGAATTGGAGGAGTATTACCTTCAGCTTGAGTTGGAGTTGGAGGAGCAGCGGAAGACGCTGGAGGGCGGCGCGTATGAGGTGGCTTCGCTGGAGGATGATGCTAGCGATGACGAGGAGGTTGCCGGTCGCGAGGAGGAAAAACAAACGGGGAAGACACAACAGTGCACACCTGGTCTTGTTCTTCCCTCTTATATGAGTTTTGTCTCCAAACATCTTCAGTTTCCTATTCTGGAGACGGCAGCGTCATTAAATAATGCCGTGATTAAAAAGCTGGATTACTCCTACGGTATTCCTATTAGCGAGGAACTGCAGGTGCTTATGCGTCGAAAGGCCCCCGCGCGGGTTTACAGTGACGAGGGGCCCGAAGGCATTCAAATGCATAATGATGCCCAGGCTGAGGCGAATATTCCGTCAAAGACGTTTGCAAATACGGTTGTGGCACGCAAAAATTCACGCGTGTTCATGACTGACCTTTCGGGTTTTGCAGATACCGCTACCATGCGGAGTCTCTTAAAGTCGCGTTTCAGCTTTGCAAAAAAGATTGTGCTGATTCGTGGGACTGTCGATGACTATCGTGCGTTGTATCAGTTTTGTCGTTCGGAGAAGGTCATGAAGTGCGGGGAGAATGTGTTTCTTCCGAGGACGCAAGGGGCCCACTTGGAGCTCGCCACGCACGTGTACTCGTATGATGTGCAGTTGAACCCAACGTTAGCTAACGCACTTCCCTCTGCTCTACGGCGCGTGAAGGAGTCCGGGTCAGATGGCTCGTGGGATGTGGGGTGGGTGGATGGCGCTCTGGAGAGTTCGTTTGCCTCCCCGGCTCCGGCGAACGACGAGAGGCCGCCGACAAAGCGACTGCGAACCGAGGGAGGCGATGGTGACATGCAAGACATTGTCTTGACCCTGGCTCCTCTCACCAGCGAGAAGGCAGAGGAGTGTGCTCGGGCGCGGGAACGGCGGGGAATGCAACGCGGCCTATTTTACGTTGGCGAGGTGGACTTGCACAGACTTCGTGATGTAGCACGAAGCGAGATGGGCCTTCGTGGCGAGTTCCATAAAAATGCGCCTATGCTCGTCTTTGATGCGGGGACGTGTGTTCGCAAGAGCGCCAATGGGAATTTTTCATTGTCCTCGATGGTGTCGCCATCTGTCTTTGCACTTCGAAAGGCCGTCTACGGTCAGTTTTCTCAGACACTCTAGCAGCGCAGGGGCTCACGTACAGTTCCTGCTCGCCGCAGCAGGTGTGTGTAGTCGTCTGCATCTGTACCTCTGTGTCTATGCTCAAGGCAAAAGGAAAAGAAAACCAGGAGAAGGTAGAAGAAAACTAAACACAACAACAGCTGCAAAGGACATAACAAAACAACAAAAAAAACAACACACGCACACACGCATTGATGTATTACTATGCGCCATTTAGCGGGGATTGATTGCCCATTTTTTTGTCTTGCCTTTATTTGTGGCTGTGCCTGTGAGAGGTCGTAAGCAATAAACATGGGAATGTGTGAGAGTTGGCTGGGCTGCGCCGTGCGTAGCTGTGGGGCGGCGCGTTACACTTCACTTCGCTTACCCTCTTTGTGTATGCATGCATCCCTTCCTGTTCTCGTCCTCCTCCGCAACCTCTCGATGCTCTTCACCCCACTTCCTCCCAATTCCACCAATTGGCATGGCGCCGTCAGGAAACCTTCAAGAAAAATAAACTGAGGAGGAAGCGACGCGGCTGTCCAGCGGTGATGTCAGAGACAGACGTCCTTCTGCTTAACCTGGAAGTTGAAGCTGCCGCTGCACGGAACGCTGATCTCTCTAGACGACTTGAGAGAATAACTGAAGAACTCGGGTGCTCTTCCGTACATGTAACAGAGAAGCCTGAGATGTTTTCGCAAGGGACACAGACAGAGTTTGATATTTCACGCGACGTTGCCCTTGATTTGGATGACCTCCTCTTTGAAATAGCGGAAATTATGTTTCGTCTTTACCCTTCAGCACCCATCGATTTGTCGCGTCGCAGGGGCGACGCCTCTAGGCACCTTGGGGAGCTCTCGCATCGTTGCCTGAGCGAGATGCGTTCGCTGCGTGTTGCCTGGGAGACCAAGCTGGAGGGCTACAACAAGTTCATTCAGGAGCTTCAACAAGCCCTGGGCACGTACTACAGATCTCTGGAGGGCGTAGAGTCCCAGTTGCGCGAAAAGGAGTTGAAATGCGATGTCCTTCTAAAACAAAACACAGAGCTGTCGCGTCAATGTTCCGAGATGGAGGCACAACTGAAGGTTGCTCATGAACGAGGTGAAATGTTTAGCGAAAATATGACTTGTCAGATGCATCGGGCACGAGATCTGGAGGCCGAAAGAGATAGACTTCTCAAAAGGGAAACGGTCCTCGCAAATACGGTGGCCTCCTTGAGAGCTCGAGTGTGCTTTGGGGCCGTGGAGG
>NW_021704569.1:0-7342 GCF_003719485.1 Trypanosoma conorhini | reverse complement strand
CTCGAGGCTGCGGGTAAGTCTTCCCATGTGTCGCCAGGTAAACAGGGCGCGAACCCTGTTCCAGACGCGTGCGATGGGACCTCATTTACCTCGTCTCCGTCTGATGTGATGTGGGCATGTCAGGGCTCTGCGGTTAATAGAGCCTTCCCTGAGTGGTGTGTTTCCGCGGAAAAGGTTGTCGATTTTTCTTGCAAAATGAGGAACTCGTGAATCATCCGGGAGTGAGTGGGTGCGCGCCAACAGAATGCCTTTAGATTCATCTATACTTCTATTCTGCCAAATTCTTGGCGTGCGCAAACTTCAGGCCATGCTATTGGAAACGAATTGCTTCCTCACCGCCGTCTTTTTTTTTTTTGCCTTTGCTCCTGTTGTTTTTTTTCGTCTTGCGCTTGTGCATTTTTCCACAATTTTTTTATACTATTTTTTTTTCGATCTGTGTGTGGGTGTGTTGGGTGTGTTGGGGGGGGGGGACGTGTTTGCATGGTATGTTTTTTTGCCGATAAAAAAAGAAGAAAACAAAAAAGAAAGAAAGAAAAGAGGTCTCCGTCGTCGCGTCTTCTCTCGGCAATTTTTGCCTTGTTTCGATGGAGATAAGTGGGGGGTGTGAGGTTGAGTGGACCCAACTTGTGGTTGCTGGTGATGCCGCGTCGTTGATTGCCGTGTTTCGGGGGGCAGTTGGCTCCGCACCGCCTGACGCTTCTGCCTTGCGGTCCGTCTCTGCGTTTTTGGAGGCACACACTTTTCCGGCTGCGCTGCAAGTTGATTTGCCGCGGGTTTTCTCCACGACCTCCACGGAGTACGCGGAGACTGCCTTGGGCGCGACACGCTCTTCTGGGCTTGACGCACGAGAGGTTCTCAGCGAGCTGCTGGCAATGGACGAGCTACCCGATGGATACGCTCTTGCGGTGTACGTACGACTCATTCGAGCAGCACTCCGCCAGGTGCTTCTGGACACGCTGAGGCGCAAAAAGAGGCTGTGCGCCAGTGTTGAGGAACCGCTGTCACAGACGCAGGCAACGTTGCGTGCGTGGTATCCGGGCGTGGAGAAACGCCTCTCGCAGCTCATTCCAACAGTTTGTCAGCACGATGCAGTTCCAAAGATGGTACGAGCCGTGAATAACTTTCAGGACGACGGCGATGGTGTTGACAGTGAAGGGTCGGGTGAATATGGAGGGGATGATCAGGCCAATGGAACGTCGTTGGTGGAGCCCGGCGCACTGGAGGCCTTGCTGTTGTTGTCATTAGACCTTCTCCATATGCTGGGAGAGCCCCACACAGTAGCTCCGCTTCTGCTGATGGTGAGGGCGAGTCTTGTGGCAGCCCAACCGTACAATGACACGGGCGAGTTTTTGCGCAGAATAGGAACGGACTTGCGTCACTGGGCCAAATCCTTCTGTCGTGTAGAGGACACAAAGACGGACCGGAATGCGGAGGATGCTACCGCGCAAAAGTTGCCGGCCGTGACAACGGCAAGGGACGCGAAGAAAATGGGCGAAACGATTGTGCGAGCTCTGCTGGAGATAGTGCCGCCTGGTGAAATTTTTTCGTATCTTCAAAGGGGCTCGAGCAATGCATTCACAAAGGATTTAATGGACAGTGTCACATACGAGGACAACGAACACGGTAAAGATACAAGCGATGCAAAGGCCCTCGTCACTTTGCACGACTTGAGAAGAGAGAAGGATGGACTGCGAGTTCTTTCGGACGATGATTCTGAAAGCGCAGAGGACAATGATGATGTCTCTTTGACGTCTCTTTCTTTACGTAAAATTGGTGCCATGTTGCTTCTCTACGATGTTATGACGCTTGATGGCTTGTGCGATCAAGAGCTGCAGATATCGCAATCTCCTGAGTCGTTTTTGTTTCTAACAGGGGCAATGGTTTTGGAGAGTCTAAAGAGTTCGTCACTCAGCGTGGTGATGACTGGCCTCTCCTTCCTCGCCACCCTGCTTCCCCACGTGCTTCCGTATAGTATCCTTGCACATGGTGAACTGCATGCCAAGTCGGGACAAATACATGAGCTTGGTCAACAACATTTGACTGCAGGTACGTGGGGGTTTCGTACAAAAAGATTTGAGCTTATCTTTGAGCTGGTGAAGGCCTTGATGAATATTTCTGCAACGTGTCCCTCTGAGTGTCATCGCGAGGTTTCTCGTGGAGTATTCGTTACTTTGCTTCGACGATGTGCCTCTAACTTACGCATGCTTATTTACTCGTTGTTTCTTGTCCTGACGCCGTTTGCGTCCCTTTGCTCGCTAATGCTGCACTCCCTTCGGGTGGAATGGAATGAAAGCCAAACCTCGGCGAGCACGTCGGAGGCCATTTTTCTTCAAGATACACTTCCTACTCTCCTGTTGCGGGCGCAGGAAAACTGGGTGAGGAAACTGCGTGTGGGTGAGGTGACATTTCTGGATCCCTTGATTCAGTCAATTAGTTTCCTTCGCTGCATAATTATCGAGGACCGCAAACGGAACCAGAAGGACGCATTGTTTCGACTTGACCCAAGCCGTGCTAAAGTCGAGCTTCACGGCGAGGCCGCCGAGGACGCGAAGAGTGGCCGCTGGAACTTGTACCTCCACCAGCTGTTGAAGAATGTTGTTCCGCCGCTGCGGACCATGGCGTCGGCTCCCCCTGCTGCCTCCGCGACCGCGATGGGCGTGCTGGGTGGGGTGACCTTGTCGCCGCTGGACTGCTTTGCACTCTCCAGGTGCCTGGACGGTTTGCAGGAGCACGTTGTCTTCACGGGCTAAGATGGGTCTGTTTTTGTATGTGTCTTGTTGTTATTATTACAGTGTTTAGCCCCCCGATTCTTTTTTTTTTGTCTGCAGTGTCCTATACAAGTGCATGCACGTAGGTGTATTTGGCTTCGTGCGCTTTCTCCGTGGCTGCTTATATATATATATATATGTATGTATGTATGTAGGTGAGACCATCATGCTTTTTGTCCTTTTTTTCTCTCTTCTTCTTCCTTTTTATTCTGGCGCAGAATTCACTCGATGATCCGCTCGGATCTTCTCGACGGCGAGGAGTTGGCGATCGCCGGCGAATCACTCCGTATTACCCCTGTGCAGGAGAGGAGGACAAGTGCCTACCTGACCAAGTATGAGATGGTGCGGGTGATTGGGGAGAGGGCTCGTCAGATTGTGAACGGCACTTCTGTTCTTTTGAGTGGCCGAAGCCGCGTTAACGAGCGGAGCGCACTGGAATTGGCGGAGCGGTGTTCCGATGCGTACGCGTTGTCAGTGGACCCTATCTTCATTGCAAAGATGGATTTATTGCAGGGGAGGATACCAATGATAGTTCGCCGGACTTGGCCTAATGGATCAATGGAAAACATTCCTGTGTCTGAGCTGTTGATTGATAAGGTCATGCTTAACATGCAAAACTAACTGCACGTCGTTTAAATCTGTATATTTGCCATTTGCCGTTGGTCAACGGTGAAGATGCAAAACGTATTTCCTTCCCTTGTCCTTGGGGCTCCCTCCCCCCGCCCCCCGCTGCTTTGCCGTTCCCGGTGGGTTCATCTCTATCAATGACGGAGCACGATCAATTAAAAAGATTGTTTCGATGTATATATATATGTGTCTCTTTACGCGTTTTCTTCGTCTCTTTTTCTTTCCCTGTGCGCGTGTGTGTGGCGGGTGGAACTAAATACCCAAAAAGGCTCCTAAGGGACATAATGCGGCGTGTTTTGCGAGGACTGAACTGGGTACAGTCTCGCGTGGCGCAGGTGTGTTCGCTGCGGTACATACAACTTCGCGAGGATCTGCGCAACATCGCGGTGATTGCCCACGTCGACCATGGAAAGACCACGCTGGTGGACAGTATGCTAAAGCAGTCGGGCACTCTAGTGGAGGCCCGCAACCGCGTGATGGACAGCAAGGACCAGGAGAAGGAGCGGGGTATAACAATTCTCGCCAAGAATACTGCCGTTTTGCTGCCCAAAAAAACTCCCAGTGAGCCACGGCGTCGCATTAACATTGTGGACACCCCAGGCCACTTGGATTTCTCGGGGGAGGTGGAACGCGCCCTTCAAATGGTAGAAGGAATTGTTCTGCTGGTCGACGCCAAGGAAGGGGTTCGGCCTGGTACTCGGTACGTTCTCCGCAAATCCCTCAGCCTTAACCTCAAACCGATTGTTTGCCTCAATAAGATTGATAAGGACGACACGAACATTAAAAAGACGGAGGAGGCCATACAGGACCTTTTCCTGGAGACCGCTGAGAATGAGGACCAGCTTGAGATCGATTTCATGTTTGGATCCGGTCGTGATGGCTACATGAATGATACACCAAAGAAGGAAGGTACGCTTGAGCCTCTCTTTGAAAAAATATTCAGCATTGTGCCAGCACCCCAGGCCAAAAAGGACGGCGCCCTACAAATGCTTGTGGCCCAAGTCGAAGTTGATGAAGCTACGGGGCGTAAAATTGCTATTGGCCGCATTTTTAACGGTACTGTCTGTGTTGATGATGTTGTGACCGTTGCTTTGGAAGACAAGGAGGTGGACGCACTTGTCAAAAATATTCAGCTCTTCGTCGGGGTTGAGAGGGACAACGTTCAAAGCGCTTCTTACGGTGATATTTGTATTCTTACTCTGCAAGAACCCATTGGCGAGAAGGTGCCTATAAAGATTGGGAGTACCATCTGCCAACAAGGCGTGGTGGACCGATTACCGTATCGCAAGCCCGATGAGCCCACCTACAGTCTTGTGTTGCAAGCCAGTGAAGCACCGTGGCGGAAAAAAGAAGCAGACGAGCGAATGGGAACTATTGCGGCGCTGCAAAAGCGGCTGGAGCGTGAGGCGATGATAAACACGGCACTGCAACTTTCAGGTTTGGGGACTCCACACATTACATTGATGGGTCGTGGTCCGCTTCATCTTTCTGTTATTGTCGAGGATATGCGGCGCGAAGGGTATGAATTTGAGATTCAAGCGCCCCGCATCCTAACAAAGGTCATAGATGGAGTAAACTGTGAGCCGTATGAGCGAATACATTTGGAGTTTCGCGATGCCCTTGTGTCGGATGTCGTGTCCTTTTTAAGCAGCAAGATGGGGGAAATTGGAGAAATTACACAGCTGTCGAATGGGCGTGTGATAATGGATTGTGTCATGCCCGTTCGCTTCATGTCTCAAGTTCCCCTGCGCTTCCACACGCTGACAGGGGGGGACGGTGTGCTTAACCACAGCTTTGAGGCATACCGGCCCATGACCTCCGTCGACACAGCACGCGAGACAGGCGCGCTGATTTCCGTCGAAAATGGTGAGGCGACAGAGTGGTCGCTCGCTGGACAGGCGCAGCAAGGCCGTTTCTTTGTCGTGCCGGGCGATATTGTCCACTATGGCCAAATAGTGGGGGAGAACAGCAAGACACTCTATCAAAATCTTGGAATAAATGTCTGTAAGCGCAACGAGCAGCTTGGCGGGCTGCGTTCGAACGCCAACGACAAGTCAAACCGAAGGAGGTCCTCCTTCACCGCATTTCGTGCCACCTTTGAGGACTGTGTTGCATGGGTTACGGATGACGAATTGGTTACGGTGACACCAAAATCCATTCGCATGCGGCAGCCTAATTTCAATGGCAAGACAACAATGCGGAATGCTGCCAAGAAGAACTAACTAGTGGGGTTGGTTCCACATTTTCTTTTGTGTTTTTGTTACCCACTTTTTTTTCTCCCTTTTTTTGATTTTCTTGACCATGGCGTCTCATGCAGTTGAAGATGCCCGCGTGCTGGGTTGGTCACAGGAGTAACAGTGAAGGAGCAGGAAAGCACAAACTCAAACATACACACGCACACACACAACAAAAAAAAAATCTTCCTAGGAAAATGTAAAACTGAAAAAAAAAAAAGGGAAAATCCATGCACAATCCGAAGTGTTTTGTTTTTCTTTTGTGTGTATGGCTATTCGTCACAGAAACGGGATGCGTGCATTTGTGTGGTAGGAACTTTTGATGGTGATGGTGCGCTCTACCGCACTTTTATTTTTGTCTTTTTATTTTCTCGGCATGGGCTTGTGCATGAAAAACGTTGTCCTCTTCTTCTTTTTTGCTGTGTGCTGTTTCACGCCCCCACTGCCTTCTAAAGCTCTTCTGTTACCCCCGCAATCATCCTGACACTTGCGTCCTCCTTTTTTCTCCTTTTCTCTCTCTCTTTTTTTTTGTGGGTGCTTGGGGGCTCCAAGCACCGAAGGGATCCATCATGTTTCAACGCACGCTTCCATCGCTTTTTCTGGCGACGTCCCCGGCCTGGATGAAGGTTATGGTGGGGGTGAAGCGCGTGGTGGACTACACGGTCAAGGTACGTGTCAAGGGCAACAAGGTCCAAAGTGAGGGGCTCAAGATGAGTGTGAACCCGTTTGATGAGATTGCCATTGAGGAGGCCATTCAACTGAAGGAAAAAAAACTTGCGGACGAAGTAATTGCGGTGACGATAGGCAACAAAAAAGCGGAAGAGGTTCTTCGCACGGCAATGGCCCTTGGATGCGACAAGGCTATTCATATTGTCACTCCCGATGGAGAGGCAGAAGGACTTGAGCCCTTAGCGGTGGCAAAGATTTTCCAGAAGCTTCACGAAGAGATGAAGCCGGACATGTGGATTTTGGGGAAACAGGCAGTGGACGGCGACCTCGGAACCACACCGCAGCTACTGGCGGGACTTCTTGACATACCGCAGGGAACCTTCGCCTCAAAGCTCGAGGTCAACGATGGAAAGGTGAGGGTGACGCGCGAGATTGATGCCGGTCATCAGATTGTCGAGCTGCAGCTGCCTTGCGTTATCGCTGCGGATCTCCGCCTCAATACGCCTCGTTTCCCAAAGCTCCCCAACATTATGAAGGCACGAAAAAAACCCATTGACGCTCGCGATGTGTCTTCTTTAGGTGTGGACGTGAAGCCGCGGCTGGCGAGGGAGGCGGTGATGGAGCCACCCCCGCGAAAGGCCGGCATTAAGGTAAAATCTGTGGAGGAACTGTACGACAAGCTGCACAATGAGGCCAAGGTAATTTAGAGTCAGCTTCGGCACGGCGCAGTGAAGGCTACTTGGGCGGACTGGAGCGCGACAAGGCGGCAGCAATAATGATACCCCATCCCTTTAAAACACCCGAACACGCAGAAAGGGGAATATATATATATATGTATATATGTATATATATATATATATATACAAACAGAATCACGATGTATATGCATTGGTTTAGATGTATACGCGGAGCCTTATACGGTTGAGGGCGGGGAGCAAAGGGATTTAGGGATTCAGTTTGCTGTTAGGGTGGGTGGACAGAGGAAATCGTTTAGGGCGAGCTTTTTTTTTTTGTTTTTTTTGGAGGGTGAGGGTGAGTGGTGGT
>NW_021704570.1:0-14729 GCF_003719485.1 Trypanosoma conorhini | reverse complement strand
CCTTGGGCGGGAGGAGGGCGCCTGCGCGGTCGGCCACGCGGATCCTTCCGGCGGTGAAAGGGACGTTGTGTGGCGCGGGGGTCCGGACCCCCGCGGTTGCCGCCGACGGGCCCCAGAAGGGCGGGGCGGGCCGTTTTCCTCCAGGCGGCTGCGAGGGCGCAGAAAAGTCCCTCCTCACCGCCACCTTTTCCCTCAGCGCTTCCTGGTGTCGAGCGGAGGGGGAGGTGTCGTGCGCGCACACTCTCTCTGTCGGGTACTGAGCGGGTGTATACAAATTCATATACACACAGACACCCAGACACGCACGTGTGTCTGTGTAGCTTCAAAGCCAACGTGGTTGAAAATACGCGGCATTTTTCTTTGCTCTTCTCACCTTTCTGTTACGCAAAAAAAAGCAAAGCATAAGGGTTTCGTCGCTGAAGCTTTGCGTGTTTTCTTTGTTTTCTTGGAAGCGAGAACTAACTCTTGCTTGAAATCTTTCTACACATATTCTCTTGTTCAAGCTCGTACGTACTTTGCTCTTGCCAATGCTGCTGTGACAATGCTTTTGATTTCCTTTTTTGTTTTTGTTTTGTTTTTGTAGGAGGGGTGGAGGCTGGAGCAGTGCCACCGCAATTATTCACTCATGCGTGGATCGTTATCGTTGCATGAAGGTATTTTTTTTAAATTCTTTGTTGGTTATAGTTGTGCCTGTTTTTCTGTTGCGTCTAGTTACGTTCGGCGGTTGCTACCTGTGCCGTTTGCTGCCTTCCCTTAGTTTTATTTGTTTGTTCATTATTGATTGCTATTATTATTTTTTCTTTGTTTTCACCTGTTGCATGGATGCCGCGGCATGCACATATGCGTTCACGCCGCCACTTGGATGGGCGTGGGTGGAGCGGACAAGTGAGCAACTTCCCCGGTCTGCGGATTCCTGCTGTGTGCATCGCAGGCTGCAATGAACCAGTTTGAGGTTTTCGTGGCGAGCTCGGAGAGCGCCAGGTCGGATGCCTGGCGGTACATTCGACGTCTCAGGGAGCTGGACAGCAGGATCGAGGAGGAGATGCACCGTCTCCGCGAGATCGCAGGGACCCTGGCGAGCTCCTCCGGGACGGGTCCAACGAAAGAGCGGCGGAGTGAGGATGACTCCCCGCACAGCGGCGGGAAACGCGGCCGCGCACCTTCAGGACGCATGGCGCGTGTGGCTCCTGCTAGTGGCGACGCCGAGGCCGGCGACGGCGCGCCTTCCGACACCTCTGTTGTGTCTTTGGAGCCGAGCAACGCCCAGCTGCTTGTGGAGTCTCGCACCCGCCGTCATCGCGTTTTACGGTACGCGTTGGAGCGGGTGAATGTGGCGGAGGAACTAAAGGCGTCTGGGAATGAAGTGGGCGAGCTGCTCGCCGTTCACATGGCCCAATTGCGGCGGACGCTGCATGGCACAGGGCTTTCCTCACCGCGTTCTTCATCTTAGTTGCTGCTATTGCGGATGCGGTGGTGCTCTGCAAATGAGGGACACAGTAAGCAATCATTTTCTATTATTGTTATTATTATTATTGCTGTTGTTGGTGCTGTTGCTGCTGCTAAAGTCTGTAAGGCGTCAACGCGTCTTCTCCGCTGTGTCGTTACTGCCCCTCTGGTGGCCGTCTTCGCTGCATTGTGTTATTCGCTGCCTGATTTCGTTTTTTGATGCATTGGGTGCCACCTCTGGGTGCGACAGTGAAGGCATCCGCTGTCTGTCTTCTCGTCTGCGCCCAGCAGGGAGGGGCTATGGCCACACCACGGCGGAGGGCGCCTCGCCTCTTCACTGGCGCCGTCTTCACAGAGGAGGTTAGTCATGGTCTTCTTACCTTTGCGCGTCGTCATGGTCTCACGAGTGATGTGTGGGTGCCGAAAAGGCTGGTGGAAAAGATGAAGTTGGGTGTGGCGCTTTTGCCAAATGCGATTCTCTGCGACGTGTCACTGATGCCGGGCTGCGGGGCCACCGACGTGAAAGGCATTGGATTTGAAAGTGTTTTGGTCAACGCCGCCCACACGACGGATGCCGCATTTTTTGAGAACTATCAGAGGGGTATCAAAAGCGGTGTGGGTAGGGCACTGCCACTGACGCAAACCGGAGCCCCAAAGCGTGAGCTTCACGTTGCTTCGATTGTCCTTGACGGGAGCCGGCAGAGGTTTAAAAGCCCTTATTGGCTGCGGCATTGGAAGAAAAATCGCCAGTGGGTGAACGCCGAGGAAACCCCATTTCCGGGCCGATACAATCCTACAGACTGTACTTCATATGTACCTCACACATTCACAAACCAGCTGTTTCCCCTTGCGGTGGCTCAGTTGATGCGGCGAAAGGCGTCTCGCCATGGATACATCTCCCGCACATGGTTAACAGCGAGCGAAGGCGAAGCGCACGGGACTCGCATTGACGCCAACCGCATGAGGGACGGCCCACCAATATTTGTGTCACATTTTTCCGGGCACGGACAGGTGCAGGCTGTGGAGTACTTCTGCAGCGACCAATTTGAGGATTTCACCGTGTTTCCCACCCAGAGGGAAATTGATTTGGCGGCAAGTGGAGTTTTTGTGGGGGCAGAAAAGATGCGCGGATACCCCCTGCTGGCTTCCCTCGCGGCGGAATCCGCCGCAGCCGTTAGGCATCAGCGCATGGCGGAGGAGATGGCAAAGCTGTCCGATCCTGTGCTGTTCGGCGCTACGCCCGGCCTCACAGCTTGCCTGCTAGGCTCCGAGTTCAAGGAGTCGCTCCGGAAGTTTTCCCTGCTTCGGGGGTTTTCACATCCCTACTTCCTACTTCACACCCCGCAAACCGCTAAACTCTTGCGGCTGAAGCCGCAGGAGCAGGGTATAGTGTGCAATTTGACTCTGTTTTTCAAGGTGCCTTTTTCCCAGGCGAAGTGTCTCTGCTTTTTTAACATGGAACAGTTCGAGGAACCGGCCGTGGTGGAGGAAATGATCATGAGGACTCCAACCTTTTTCTTCATTCAGATCCCGCTCTCCGGGGTAGCGTTGGTGGAGTGCGCACGGGCACAGTGCGCAAATCGGGTGTATTCTCAAATGTGGGTCCCAGCCCGTGCTCTGGATTACCTTGCCGGCGTCTGGGAGCTTTCCCCAACTGCAGTATCTGTGCCAAGCGATGAGGCGTCGCTTGCGTTCTGTCCCAAGATGTACAACACCTCGGATATGCGTATTCCTTCCGAGGCATTGACATGGTGGCCGAGCTACCGCCCTCATGACCTGCAAGGCACTTTGTATTTGGGCGAGGTTAAAATGCTGCTATCGTTGCGTGCATGGGAGGAGGGCTACACCTCCCCCTTGTGGGTCACACAGGCAGTGCTGACCCGTTTGGGAATGAGGCGAAGACGTCAGACGCGCCGCAAGCGTTTTCTCACAGGAAAGCCATTCGAGAAGCCTCCCAGTGTGCTGGTGGGCGAGGATGAGTACATCAACGTGGAAGCGGTTCAGAGTCCTGACGGTCTTCTCGCAAGGTTGTCTAGTGCAGGCAGCGAGAGTAACATGTTGCCGAAAGGCGTTTAGTGGTGGAACCTTCCCTCTCGAGTAAACAGTATGCGTGTATCTGCGCCTGGGGGGATGCATGTTTCTGAGAAGCGCTTCTGCTGAATCCCAAGCAACAGCGACAACAGCAACAACGACACAGAGTTTGTTTAATTAGAAAAAAAAAATTCCTTTTTTTTTTGGTTGTTGTTTTTTCTATTTTGATGGTTCTTTTTTTTGTTTCCGCCTTTTTTTTTAATTCCCTGCGCGATGCGGCGCTTTGTTGTTTCCTCTTCCCTTTTTTTTCGTTTTCTTTTTATTCCTCTTTGACCGACTTCGCCTCCTGGGCTGTTAGCTCGGGCGATGGGGACTCACACTGTTCCTCTCCCCCGCTGCGGTGTGTCTGTGTCTGTGTCTGTGTCTGTGTGTGTGGGAGAGAGAGCCTCATCCGTCGCTCCTTTTCCCGCTTTTTTCCTTTTTTTTCTCTCTCCCCCCACACCACTCGCCCCCCGCTGCCACTCTCCTCACCGCCAGCGGCCGATCACGCTAGGGCGGCGCGGTTGTTTGCGCACCACGCGCCCTCATGCCGCCGCGTCCGAAGCGTCCACGCGAGGAGGAGCGAAGAAGCCACGCACGCGAGAGCGATGACGATGGGGGTGGGGAGGACGAGGAGGAGCTCGGCGAGGACCTCTTTGGGGATAACTACGAGCGGGACTACCTTGACCCGGAGGATGAGAGCGAGCTCGCGGAGGACGACGTCGCCGACGACGGCGACTGGATCGATGACGCCAGTGACGTGTCTGTCATCTCAGAATCGGGTCGCCTGGCCGTGGATGCACTGCTGGACAGGCGGAGGGAGATGGAGCAGCGGCTCCGCGAGGAGCAGCGGGAGCTGGAAAAGGGTGTGTTTAGCGACGTTGATGACGAGGAGTCGCTCATCAGCGCGGGGAGTGACTCCTACGATGCCGCAGCGCTTGCTGAGGACGCTGGGGGGGATGAAGCGGGGCGAGGTGGGGGCGACTTCAACAATGTGGGGGATGGAGGCACGGACAACGCCGGGGACAGCAAGGATGATGGCGTGTACGTCCGTGGTGACATGGAGGCCATGGACTTTGATTGGCGGCAACCGCAGTGCGACTTGGTGGAGTGGCTCGCACAGGAGCTTCCACGGCGGGTCGTTAAAAATCGCATCTACAACTTCTACCTGAACTACGTGGAGCATGGTGTGAGCGTGTATGAGCAAAAGGTGAATTTAATGACGCGGGAAAATGAACAGAGTTTTCAGTTGAGTTACAGCCACTTGGGCCGCGCCTACGACTCGGTGCTAGCGCTGTGGTTGGTGGACGTCCCCGATCTCATGATTGAGTTGCTAGAGGATGCCGCAAACTACTTTGTCTTTCGTCTTTTTCCACACTACCGGAAGGTGCACCGGCGCATTTTTGTCCGCATTTGTGACTTGCCGTTGTGTGACCCTATTCGTGACTTTCGTCAAATTCACATGAATGTCTTGGTGCGCGTGGAGGGGGTTGTGATTCGACGCTCCCCCGTTTACCCCCAGATGCAGGCGGTTAGGTATGACTGTGTGCGCTGCAGTTACATCATTGGACCCATTTACCAACGGGGTGACAAGGAGCAGCGGGTGAGCATGTGCCCCAGCTGCCATAGTAAAGGCCCGTTCCGAGTCAACATGATCCTCACTGAGTACCGCAACCACCAAACGGTGCTGCTGCAGGAATCTCCGGGAAAGGTGCCACCCGGTCGTCTCCCACGAAGCCTGGAGGTGATACTGACAAACGACCTCATCGACCGCGCCAATCCGGGGGAGGAAGTGGATGTCACGGGCATTTACAGGAATAATTTTGACCCACTTTTGAACAGTCGTCAAGGGTTTCCCGTGTTCACCACCGTATTACATGCCAACAACGTGGTGCGTCGCAGCGCGGAGGTCGGGAGTTTTAGGCTTCCCGACGACGAACGGGCCCGCATCGTGGAGTTGGCCAAGCACCCAAATCTAAAGCGTAAGATGCTCCGCTCCATTGCCCCAAGTATTCACGGTCGGGACGACATTAAGCTTGGGTTGCTCCTTGCCATGCTCGGTGGGGTGCCGAAGGACGTGGGTGGGGACCAGTCCCACCGTATTCGTGGCGACATCAATGTGCTACTCGTTGGGGATCCGGGGTGTGCGAAGTCCCAGTTTTTGAAGTTTGTGGAGAAGACGGCAAATCGTGCGGTGTTCACAACGGGGCGGGGTTCGACGGCGGTGGGGCTGACGGCCTCCGTCCACAAGGACAGCGTGACCGGGGACTTCGTGCTGGAGGGCGGGGCGCTGGTCATCGCTGACCGCGGCATTTGCCTGATCGACGAGTTCGACAAGATGTCTGACCAGGACCGCACCTCCATTCACGAGGCGATGGAGCAGCAGACGATATCCGTCGCCCGCGGCGGCATCGTGACAACCCTCTCAGCGCGCTGCTGCATTGCGGCGGCGGCCAACCCCATCGGCGGGCGCTACGATCCCTCGCTCTCCTTCGACGCAAACGTCAACCTCACCACCCCCATTCTCTCCCGCTTTGACCTGCTGTTCGTTGTCCGCGACGAGGTGAACGTGGAGCTGGACGAGAAGCTGGCGACGTTTATCTGCCACTCCCACATCCGCAACCACCCACGCTCCCAGGAGGAGAGCAAACGCACCGAGCGAGAGCTGCACCAGCAGCTCGCCAAACTTCGTTACGCTCTGGAGAATGCCGCGACGGGGGAGGAGCGCCGCGCCGCCGAGGAGCGGCTGCAGGAATTGCGCCATGCCCTTCAGGAGAAGCCGTTGGAGGAGGATGAGGACCCGTCCAGCAGCAAGCCGTTGCCCCAGCCACTGCTGCGTAAGTACATCCTCTACGCCAAGGCACACTGTCACCCGCGTGTGTCAAACATTGACGCAAACACCATCGCACGGCTTTACACGGAGCTTCGACAGGAGTCGAAGCACGGCGGTGTGGCAATCACAGTTCGTCACATGGAATCTGTCATTCGTCTTGCGGAGGCGCATGCGCGTCTGTACCTTCGCGATTTTGTCCGTGACGAAGACGTTAACGCCGCTATCTCTCTCTTTCTGCGTTGTTTTATACAGACGCAGAAGTACAGTCTGCGCAGCGCGATGGAAAATCGCTTTCGAAAGTACTCTGACTCAGAGATGGAGCCGCTGCCACTCATCCAGCACCACATTAAGGTGGCGGTGCACTCCATCCGCGCCTTTGAACGACAAATTTCCGGCGGAGTGGAGCCAACCAAAGTGCGCATCGACGTCGCTCAGCTGGAGCACTGCACGGCGAACATATCGAGAGAAGCGCTTAATGCCTTTTTTGAATCTGAGGTGTTCAAGAAGGACTACACGTTAATTCGCGACCCCGCAACGGGGGCGGCGCTGCAAATAGAACACTCTTTGTTATAATCACTATTTTCTTTTTTTCTTCTTTCTCGCTGTGCGTATGTGTGCGTGTTTCTCGATAGATAAGATGGGATGAGGCGAGGGGGGCAGAGTTGCCTTCGGCTGCAGAGTCCGCTTTTTTAAAATTCTCTGGTGCGCGTTGCTTTTTTTTTTTTTGCTGCGTGCCCATTCGCAGTGCCAGCCTCATGGCTCGAGATGACTGTGGCTCTGTGGCCATGGACACGAGGCCACCCATTCTCATTCCGCCGCCTCTGCCTTATTTGCTTTTCCTTTTTTCTTGTACGAATGCTGACATGGGGTCCGGGAAGAAAGGCTGTTGCTGCTGCTGCTGCTGCTGGTGTTTTCCTCAATGCACGTATGAACTATATTGCCGTCATGTTGTCGCCAGAGGCGACTGCGACCGACCTCGCTGCCGCGGCGGAGCCCTCCAGCAGGGGTGTGGTGTCCCCAACGCGCAGCCCTGCCTTTGCTGATCTGCGCGCGCGGCACCGGGAACGGCTGGGGCAAATACGCTCACGCCTGCGAGGGCACATTGAAGAGACGCTTCCTTTGCTGACGCCGTCGCCACCCGCCGCAGCGGAGTTACCTGCGACGCCTCACGTGGCACGACTCCTGGACTTCTCGGCGAAGCTGCATCAAGTTCCTGATGGCGCGACGGCGGGCGACATACGCCAGCTGCTGCTTAGCCGGCCGCCTCGTCCACCCGCCGAGAGGACGTCGCTTAGGTTGTCCTTCAACCCAGAATGCATTCAGCTGATGCAGCGCAGCGGTGAGGAGGGAGTGCAGGGAGCGTCGGCAAGCGGAAACTCTTTTATGGGGGACACAAATGCCGGTGAGGCGCAGGAGCGCGTCGTGTTGGAAGATAGTGATGCGCCTTTCATTTCATTTCATTTAAAATGTACGAGCTGTGCCTCGGACGAGCGGATCCTTATTGACGCAAACGCATCGTCGTTATTCTACTGCCCGTTCTGCGGTGTTCCTCAACGCTAAGAAAGAATCATGAGGGGGATGGGTGGTGGTCTGGGCGCTCCTGTCGTCACTGTCGGAGACGCAAGTGTTGGTGAAGTCGCCGCGTGTTATAATGTTTATTATATATGTATTTATGTATATGTTATTTTTGTTGCTGCGCTTGCTCGGGTATCCGTGACGAATGCTTGCTGTGCCGCACTGAAAGGTGCACGTGCGTCTTTTTTTTTTTGCTTCCTTTTGCCTTGGCTCCCGTTGTGGGTGCCGCAGAGGGAGGATCCCCTTTCCCCCGCTTCTACTTTTCAGGTTGACGCCGTGGAGTGTGCGTTGACTGTGACGCTCCGTGGGCGGGAATGAGCGCCAGTGAGCTGCTGACGAGGCAAATTCCCGCCGCCTTTAGCGAGCTGGGGGTTGCGCTGCCCCTGTGCTTCGCGGCGGCGGTGGGGGTGGCAGTGGCGTGGGCCGCCTGTTGGCTGCGGCGACCGCGTCTTTCGTCTGCGTCGTCGGTGAACGGCAGCGGCGCCGGGGCTGTCTCCGTGACAGAGGCCCCAGCGGCAGCAGCTCCACCAGAGCAGAAGCGCGCAAAGGCCCAACGCAAAACGAATCTCGCTGGCAGAGCAACTGTAAAAGGGGAGCCGAAAAGTGAGGAGTCTGTTCAGCCTACTTCTGTGCTGCGCGGATACCCGGAAGTGGACGCCATCATGGTATCGCCGTGCCAACGGTATCTGTTTATTAATTGCCGTAGCAAGCGAAGGGCCCGACTGTACCCACAGAACAGAAATCGCGCCTTCATGGCGCGTGGAAAGGAGCTACAGGAGAAGCACTTTGTTTCTGTCGACGAGGCCGTCAAGTCTGCTATGGGAGAGGAAGCGAGGGTGGAGGTGCACTCGGCTGCCTTTTCCCACGACGGCGAAAGACTCGTGGTAAGTGAGAGGAACAGTGATACGTTCTTTCTCTTCAGCATCAACGGTAGGTGCCAGTTGACTCTGCAGTCGTCATGTAAGCTGCCCCGCCACATGCTGGTCTCGACGCTGCCTCCATGGGGGGTAGCCGGTGCAGCCTATGACCTCATTGTTATGACGCACGACAAGGACTGCGAGTTGGAAGTGTTCAGCCTTCAGTCGGTGGAGTTCCTTGGAAAGACGAAATTTGCAGTGGGAAACGCCTTGGCCTGGGCGCAGCGCGACAGCACCATCGCGGCGGCCGGATCTTTTCTTAAAGAGCCGCGCGTGGCGACGCTGCAGGTGCGTCCCAACGGAAACGGGATCCAGCTGATAGATAGCGTGCACGTGGAGGACAATGCGAAGGTGCGGGTGTCAGCGTTGTGTCTGACCTCCAAGAACGTTCCGGAGTTTAACACACGCGAGTATCTGATTGTCTTCACGGAAGGAGGCGTAGGACACATTTACGACATTGCGCCGAAAACGGTGAACTCCAAAACGGAGCGTTCACTTGCTCTTGTTGGTTGCTTCCAGGACTCCTCCTTTGCTGGGTGGGATGCCACGTGTCGTGTGCACATGACATTTTGCCTCTATGGTAGCTCGTACCACGAGCGTTTGGCCATTGCGCTCTTTCAGGGCCGCAACGTAACGGTGTACCGTCAAACCTCTGCGCACGTTTCACCAAGCGGACTCTTCACCCTGGAGCCTGTTGTGGAGCTGCATGACTGTCACGAAGGGGATAGCGTGGAGCATGTGGTCTTTGTGCAGCATGGGGAGGGGCTGGCGACGAGTGGTCGGGCAGACGGCAGGCATGTTCGTCTTTGGACCCTTCCGCCGCTCCCCGCTTGATGCGTCGTGCATACTAATAAAATTGACGCGTATTTGAAAAGAAAAGGACGAAAAAAAAAAAGACGGGACAACAAGCAGGATAAAAACCAAGACGAATAGAGGGTGGGGGAGGGAGGATGTGGAAGAGATTGCAAGTTTCTCTCTCTCTCTCTCTCCGCGTGCGTGCGCGCGCAATGAATCCCTGTGTTCTACGGAGGAAAAACACGGAAACCATTGACTATTCTGAGAGGCAACACGCTTTCCAGCACTAGTGTTTTTATTTGTCCCTGCCCTTTTTTGTTTCTGTTTTTCTCTTCTTCTTTTTATTATGCACATGTCACTGAATCGCATTAGTAGAGGGCGAGCGGGCCGGCGACTTTCAAGAAAAGGCAATTTACTCAACAGCCCGTGCGCATACCCTTCCACAACTTCTGGGACGGCGCCACACGCATTCTTTCCGTGTGCAGCCTAATCTCCTTCTGGACTCCGCCCGCCCTTGTGCGTGGGTGCAGTTGCTTTCCTTTGCCTTTTCCCATTTTCCGTTTCCTGTTCCGCGTCCCACGTTTAGCAGGGGGTTTCTGACGCAAGGTTGGAATCGTCTTTTCCCCCCCCCCTTTTTTTTTGGCGGGCCTTCCGCAGAGGTGAGTTTTGGATTGCCAAAGAGTGCGGAGGCGAGAGAGCCGCGGGTTGGCGCGACGCGCATGCAGCGCTCGAGGGGTGGACCGCTGGGGAGCGTTGGGGAGCGGGCGGGAGCGAAGCGTCCGCGAAAGCACATCTCCTTTGCCCGCGATGGCATCAAGGTGCGCTTTGTCAAGCCACCTCCGCGCTCCATGAATCACCGCTACTGGTTTACGGAGACGGAGGCGGTTGCCAAGAAGGGGCTCTCCTTTGAGGTTGAACCCGACATTGCCGTCTCCGTGGACGTGAGCTGCCGCGTCCAGCTAACTGGAGTGGCGTCACAGTCGTGTAAGGCGCCTCGTTTCCTCTTCACGGGCGGTGTTGCTGGGAAGCACAGGCCCAACAGCAAGAGTAGTGGCAGGGTTTACCTGGATCTCAAAGCGAATCCTTCGCTCGGGGTTATTGGTGCGGTGCAGCGTGCCTCGCGGTGGTTAACGGTGGCTTCTGTGGAGGAGGGACATATTGAAAAGGTGCGTGTCATTCTGCCCCCCGGTAGTTACACGCTGCGTTGCGTGGGACCGAGACCGGTGCAGGTCTTTGCGCAGGTCTGGGACTTCGAGACGCGGCTGGACTAGGAGCTTCAGGGTGGCTGGGAGGTGCGAGGGAGATTTCGGCAGGCGACGATCCATGCGAGCTTCGCCGCTTTCTGCGGCTCAGTTGCCTCTGAGCGGAGCCGCCGGAGATGCCCCTGGGGGCGAGTAACAGCGGAGGAGGAGGGGGGAAATGAACCACCCGAGTGGAGCGGCTGGGAGGAGGAGGGAGAGTGAGTAAAAAAAAAGAAAGAAAAACCAAAACGAGAAGGTAAACGGGAGCTTTTTCCCAGTGGCGGGCGAAACGGAGTCGAGCTTGAGCCAGCACCGACGTCTAATAAAGCAAAGCATGAACGAAAGCAGGAAGGAAGCAGAGGGCAAAGGAAGGTGGGGAACCTGACGTGGGTTGCGTGATGGACGCGCAGGGACCGCGAGGATGCTTGGAGCCTTCCGCGCGCGCGCTTTCTCCGCCCCCTTTCGGCTGCGGCTGCGCCCCGGAGCGCTCGGCGCCTTCCTCCCCATCCCCAGTGGGGGACCACATGAGCCCAAAATGAGGCGGAGTCACGCGTGGCTGTGCGTGCCACTTTATTTCCTCCTCTGTTTCTGCAAGTGCGTTACCGGGTCCACGAACACGTGGTGGGACCCTTTGGCTCCCGCACCGATCGCGCGTCTTTTCTCCCTGCTGGCTGTCTGCTGGTGGCGTGGAAGGAGCTCATAACACAGAAGAGGGCAACCGAAACGGAAGAAGAAAATAACAACAAAAACAACAACCAAATACAACAACAACAAATACACATACACATTCGCACACATACGCACACACACACTGGAAGGGAAGGTGTTTATTGAGGGCTGTTGATATATTTCTTGGTGTATTCCCGGGTATTAAGGGAGAGGAGGATGGAAGGAGAATTGAGGGTGCGGAAGCGCGATGGCCGCTTGCAGAACTTTGATACAAAAAAGGTCTTTGCGCGGATCGAGCGCGTGTCCCATGGGTTGGACTCGAGGTACGTTGACTTGAAGTCCCTGACGGAGACGGTGGAGAGCGGCGTGCACGATGAAATCTCCACTACGAACCTGGACAAACTCATCGCTGAGACCGCAGCCTACTCGGTAACAAAGCACCCAGATTATAGCCTTCTCGGCGGTCGTCTCTGCGTGACGGGGCTGCACAAAACGACCAAGGCGTCCGTGCTGGAGACGTTTTCTATCCTCCACGATCATAAAATTCATGGTACGGGCCGGCCAGCACCTCTGATATCGGAGGAACTGTGGGAACTCGTTCAAAAGCACCATGAGCAGCTTCAGGGTATTGTGGATTATGAACGAGACTTACGATTTGAGTTCTTTGGCTATAAAACGCTCGAACGGTCCTACCTCCTGCGTGCGCAGCGGGGGCATGGTGAGAGTGAAGTGGTGGAGCGGCCACAGCACTTGTTTCTGCGTGTGGCCCTTGGTATTCACGGTGACGATCTGGAGCGCGTGAAGGAGACGTATGATCATATGTCTCTTGGAGACTTCACCCATGCCACGCCGACGCTGTTCAACGCCGGAACGCCTTGCCCGCAAATGAGTTCCTGCTTCCTTGTTGCAATGCGTGAAGACAGTATTGAGGGGATCTATGACACTTTGAAACAATGTGCCGTTATAAGTAAGTCCGCTGGCGGGATTGGCGTCCACGTGCACAATATCCGTTGCCGGGGCAGTTACATTGCAGGGACAAATGGCATGTCCAACGGACTTGTGCCGATGCTGCGTGTTTGGAACAACACAGCGCGCTACGTGGACCAAGGGGGTGGCAAGCGGAAGGGTGCCTTCGCCATCTACTTGGAGCCGTGGCATGCTGATATTTTTAACTTCCTCCTTCTTAAGAAAAACACGGGGAAGGAGGACCAGCGCGCGCGAGATTTGTTCTACGCTCTCTGGATCCCTGACCTCTTCATGGAGCGTGTGAAGAGCGGTGGTACGTGGACACTGATGGACCCCCACACGGCGCCAGGGCTGAGTGACTGCTACGGGAAAGATTTTGAGGCGTTGTACGAAAGGTACGAAAAGGAAAACCGTGGTGTGAAGGTTGTTCAGGCTCAGTCAGTGTGGTTTGCCATACTCGAGCTACAGATAGAAACAGGTGTGCCTTTTATGCTCTACAAAGACGCATGCAACCGCAAATCGAATCAAAAGAATGCTGGGGTCATAAAGTGCTCGAACCTTTGTACGGAGATTATAGAGTATACCTCCGAGAAGGAGGTTGCTGTGTGCAACCTTGCCTCCATTGCTCTCCCACGCTTTGTGGATCAGGAGAGGCGCAGCTTTGATCACCAACGGTTGTACGAAGTCGCGAAGATTGTGACGAGAAACCTCAATCGTGTTATTGATCGTAACTACTATCCTGTACCAGAGGCGAAAGAAAGCAACAAGCGCCATCGGCCGATTGGAATTGGCGTGCAGGGAATGGCGGACGCATTTATCTTGATGCGGCTACCTTTCACCGGTAAGGAAGCCAGGGCTCTGAATGAGGAAATTTTTGAGACAATATACTACGGTGCTGTGGAGGCAAGCGTGGAACTCGCAGAGGTGGATGGACCATATGAGACGTTTGCGGGCAGTCCCGCATCGCTGGGACTGCTGCAGTTTGATCTCTGGGAGAAGAAGCCACGAAGTGGACGCTGGGATTGGGCTGCACTGAAGCAGCGAGTGAAGGAAACTGGGATGCGGAATTCGCTACTGTTGGCACCCATGCCAACTGCCTCCACCTCGCAGATTCTTGGAAACAACGAGTGCTTTGAGCCCTTCACCTCAAATATCTACGTGCGCCGCGTGCTGAGCGGCGAGTTCCCTGTGGTTAACAAATACCTTGTGATGGATCTCATCGAGCTGGGGTTGTGGGACGATGAGATGCGCAACCAGATCATTGCCCACAATGGCTCGGTGCAAAACATCAAGGGCATTCCACCTGTACTAAAGGAGCTCTACCGTGTTGTGTGGGAGTTGCGGCAGAGGGACCTCATTGAAATGGCTGCGGACCGCGGCAAGTACGTTGACCAGAGCCAGAGCCTGAACTTGTTTTTGGAAAATCCAACCTCCAGCCAACTGACTTCCATGCACTTTTTTGCGTGGGAACAGGGCCTCAAGACGGGTATGTACTACTTGCGGAGCAAACCGGCGGCCGACGCGATCAAATTCACCGTGGATCCAAAAACCTTGAAGGGCATAAAGGAGGAGAGTCAGGCACAGTCATCCTCTTCGGCACTGACTAATGGAGAGTGTTTGAACTGTGGCGCGTGAGTGTGGGGCACTGCCGCAGAGGCTCACGCTCTTATAGCACATCTGAGTGTATCTCAAAGAAATCGTCACATGGAGGGTTGTGGCTTTGTCCACACCAGCCTCTCACAGGTCCCATCAGGAAACTGGGGATCCATATGAAGGGATCGGCGTGCGTGCGTGTGTGTGGGGGGTTTTTTTTTTGTGGGGAGCCCTCCTGCGTTTTTACTGCTGCCTTTGCGGGGCGTTGGATGCGCCATGTCGGGCTTCCCGCGCGACTGCACAGTGACTCCTTGGCGTTCCGTGCCCCACTCTGGTGAGTTGGCGGAAGGGGGAGGGAAAAGGAAAAATAAAAAGAAAGTAAGGGGGAAAAAAAGTACGGCGTCTTCCGCGACGGGGCCGAGGTCGAGGGAGGAGGGAAGGAAGCAAAGACATAACTAACTGTAAAGAATGACGGAACTAGTGGGATTGTCAGTCACCCATGAAAGTGCATATTTGACTACCAATGAGCCGATCCCCGAAGGGGCACAATGTCAGAGGCCAGTAAGTCAACGCAAGAGGAATAAAAACGAGGGGGGGGGGGAGGTGCCACGATATCAAAGCGGG
>NW_021704571.1:0-14721 GCF_003719485.1 Trypanosoma conorhini | reverse complement strand
CGCAGCCTCCGTCGCCGTAAGCGCGCGGAAACGGCAGCACCATGCATGCAAGGCAGGGGCGCGGCATCGAGTGTGAGGGTGCCGCAGAAAATAAAAAGAAGGTAAGAAAAAAAAAAGCTGGGCGAGAGAAAATAAGAAAAAAAAAAAAGGGGGGGAGGAGCAGGACGGCGCGCTACCACAACGACCCCATCCACCCCTTCGTGGTGCCGTCGCCCCACAGCAGCGAGGTGGTGAAGGAGGTGGCGGCGGCCTCCTTGCCCCCCGCGGCTGCAGGGGTCGGTGACGCGGCGTCCAGGGCGAATGTCGCCTCGCCTCTGCCGCCGCCGCCTTGCGCCTTGGCGCTGGAGGGCGTTCCCCCTCTGGCGCTCGGGAGCAGGGCAGGGGCGCTCGCGGCCAGCGGAAGCAGTGGAAAGCGGTCTCGCTCCGTGGGCGTGGCGATGGCCCCGTTGGGCGGGGACTGCGTCGACGGCCGTGCCTTCGCCGCGGCGCGGCTGACGTCGTCGCTCGCGGCCGCGCTCCACACCTCCGCCGCGGCCGCGGCGCTCCAGGAACCGAACGAGAGGGTCGTAGCCCGCAGCAGCTGCTCATTGGCGGACTTGAGGAGCGGGGCGGCGAGCGACCAGGTGACGGGGTCCACGCGCTGCTCCACCGCGCGCAGCACCGCCGCGGTGGACGACGCGGGGGCCGCATCCGGTGGCGTCAGCAGCCCAGTGATAAACCGCACGTCAAAGTACAGCTGAAGCAGCGCCTCCTCCTTGTCGTCGGTCGTCGGCGGCGGCGGCGGCGGCGGCCTCGTCACGGTTGCCGCCATCCCTCCCGTCGTCTGTGGTCGGGGGCGGACGCAGGGGATGCGCGTTGCCGGCGCCTTCGCCGCCCACGCCGCCGCTCCCGTGCGCCCTGGCGGAGGTGAGGGTGGGGAGGACAAAGTTCAGTGCGGCCGCCGTCGTGCCGTCCAGCAGCTCGCGGACGACGAGCGGAAACACCGTCCCGCGCAGGCGCCGTCCCACGCTGACCGTGTGCAGGATATGCTGCAGCGTGAAGAGGAGCTCCGCAATGTGCGGGGTGAGCTGGATTGGGTAAGCCACCGCCTCCTCCGCCTGCCCCCGGCTCCGCGGCCGCGGCGGCTGCGAGGGGCGGGGGGCGTGGCGCCAGCAGGCCGCGTACTCCAGCGCGTAGCCTCGCGCCGCGGGAGCCGCTACGGCCGCCAACGCCTCCCTGTACGCCGTGCAGAGTCCATTCTCCCACTCGCGCCGCAGGAGCTGCACCCACGGCGTGTGGCACGCAGTGACCGTATCGCGAAGCTCCTGCAGAAGTGTTCCTGCCGCGGCCGACGCCGCCGGCGTCGACTCCAAGACGCGGAGCAGCACCTCCACAAGCAGGGAGAGGCGATGAAAAAAGACCATCGTCGCCGCCTGTCGCTCAAAGGGCTCCCCCTGCTTTTGATACTCCGCCGCTGCGCTCCGCATCATCGCCTGTACGCGCCCAAGCGCACCCGACATCCATGCCGTAATGAGGCCCTGCACGGGTGGCTCTGCCGCGGCACACAACTTCTCGGAGTCAGTGATGCGCTGCAGCATCCGAAGCAACGCGCTTCGCTCAGACACCGCGGCTTGGTCCTCACCCTCAAGCATTTCTGCCTCCACGCACGCTGGGCACGCCGCCGCCACGGCGGAGACGATTGCCTTCTTCCTTGCTTGCAGGTTGCTGTCCTCCACCTCCTTCGCAGCGGGAGTCTCCCCCGCGTGCTCCGCCTCCTCCTCGGCGTCCTCGCCTTCGTCCCCCTCAAACAACACCGCATCTTCCGCGTCAAGCGCCACGAGGCGGCCGCCTCCACCCGCCGTCGCCGTCACGGCATCCGCCGCCAGGCCTCGCGAAGGTGGAGCGTCAGGGACGGAGCTCTGGGCACTGCGTGCGTGCGACTCGCGTGCGCCCTCCGCCGTCCCCTCAGCCGCCGCCGCCGCGGAGTCCGACCACACACACTGGACCACAGCACGGGCCAGGAGCGCGTTCGTCGTGGCGACCTCCTTCCCCGCCGCGCGCACGCGCCGCGTCGGGGCTGCAGGCGACAAAAGAGACGCAGTTACATCTCCGTCGCCGCGGTGTACCGCGGCAATGAGTTGGCTCACAGAGAGTGAGCGGGACAGGAGCCGCTGGGACAGCTGCGACAGAGTCACTGGACGCGCTGTCGCGGCGGCCTCCACGCCGGGCGCATCCAGCTGCAGCCGCTGCTGCCTCTGTGGTGAGCTTGGCGACGCCGCACGCTCGGCATGGCGGCCCTCCAGCTGGATGCATTGCAGAGTGGCGTTCCAGACGACGTCCGCCTTGCGCAGGGCGGCACGTACCGCCTTTACGAGGGCGCGCTCCGTAGCGTTGCGCACCGTCTCGTTCCACCGCGCGGCGTCGAAGAGCACCACACCCTGGCAGCTGCTTTTGCCCGAGCCACTGCTGCAGTCGCGCGGCCTCCTGCAGTGCGAGTCGCTCCTGCAGGGCCACACAACGCGGGCTGCGCAGGAGACCAGCGTCCGCGACGCGCCCCAGCAGCTCCGACACGGTTGCCTGCACGACCATCAGTCTCCGCCCCATCTCCCCGCAGCTCCACCCCGCAGCTGCAGCAGCGATGCTTCGATCCGGCGCGGAGAACGGCTTTGCCGGCCGCCGGCGCCGCAGCAGCTGCGGGTCGAGCAGCTGCATCCCGCACACCTGCCGCATCACCTCGCGGATGTACGTCGTTCGCAGCCGCGATCGCTTGGGCGCACTGAGCCCACCCGAGAGAGCGAGTCGCGCGAGTGAGGTGGATCCATTCATCGCGGCCTCCCCCGCCTCGTCCGGAGCACTGCGATGGGAGTTGGACAGGACGTCTCGTGCCTCACCGCCACCCACGCGCCTAGGCACGCGAACGCTAAGCTCCAACGCCTCTTTGCTCGCCTCTTCCTCTTCCTGCTGCTGTTGCTGTTGCTGTTGTTGCTGCTGCTGAGCCAACAGCCGTCCCCGAAGTGTGAGGAGCGACTGCAACGAACGCTGCTGCCGCTGGTAATTCATGTACCCTTCGGCCTCCTCCCCCTTGTCGTTTGCCACAGCGGCGACAACCTCCTCTTTCTGCGGCGACGTGGCCTCATCTCCAGCGTCCGCCTCGGGACCACAGAGGCGCGGCAGCTCCGACGCAGCGTAGGCCGCAAGATGAAAAAACAGCTGCTGTGTGCGCTGTAGCAGGTGCAGGGCAACGACGGCGTCACTGCCCCCGGAGTTTGCCTCACCGTTACCCCCACCGCATGCCATCGTGGCCGCACTACCGATCGTCGTCGTTGTCGCTGTTGCCGCTGCGGTTGTGTGCCCTGCACTTGTGGCCTCCGCCGACGGCGGCGTCCACGCCGTCGATGGCTGCGAGGCCGCGGCGTCGTCCAGCAGCCACGCCGGCAGCGGCAGAATCGCCCCCAGCCACGCCGCCGCCCCAGCTGACTGCTCCCCGGCACTCCCCGCCGCAGCTGCGCCCCCACCACGGCTCCTTCTGCGTCGCCGCTGCGTCCTTTCGGCGATCGCCTCGGAGAGTAACTGCAGCTCCCCGTCAATCATGGCAGCGACGAGTGCAATCAGTTGCTCCAGGGCAACCGGGGCGGCGACGGCGTCCAGGACGCCCAGTGCCGCATGCGCCTCTGCCATGTGTGCCATTGCGGCCGCCATAAATTCGCCCCCCGCCGAGTCCGCCGCCGGACGCTGCGTGTCGCCGACACCCCCAGCGCCACGCGGCACTCGCGTGGCTGCACCCGCCGCGTCCACCGTGCGCCGCGCCGCATCGTCGGCGTCCCTGCGGAGCAACTCGCGAATCGCCTGCCGAATGCGGCTCCCGTACGAGTCCAGCAAGAGGCACGGCTGCTCCTGGTTCTTCTCGTGCAGGTGGGATAATAACGGCGTGCATGCCTCCTCCTGCGCCGTCGCGTGTGTGACGGCGAACGCCGTCTCGCACCCCAGTGCATCGCGTAACTCGTTCCAGACGGTGGCCGCCTCCTGCACCTGCCGCGCCCCAAGCAGCCCCTCAATCGCGATGCAGCGCTGCCGAAACCGTAGCCGGTCACAGGAGGCCGAGTTCGCCGCGCCTGTCCCGCCGCCGTGCGCCTGGGCATCCGCGGCCTCATCCTCCAGGACTCTTCCTGCCATCGCCGCGAGGGAGGCGGAGTCGCCCACGTGCCGCGAAGGGCTCCCGCGTCCCAGCGCCGCTGGCAAAGCCTGCGGCGACGACGGGGCGGGCGATGTCAGCTGCTGCTCCACATGCATCTCCCTCTGCAACCGCAGCAGCTTCTTGCAGGTCTGCTCCATCCCCACCACCTGGTCGCAGGCGGCAATGAGGTCGCGGTAACTCTGCCCCACAATCTGCTTGAGCCGGTCATCGCTCTCTTGTATGCCGCGGGTGATGGTGCTGAGGTAGTCGCGGACCTGCTCCACGGTGTTGTGCGTGAAGATGCGCCGCACCTCCTGCACCGCCTCCTCGGAGGACATACCCCACAGCCGCAACGGTGGCCGCCTTCCTCGCTTTTCTTCTTTGTTTTTTTTTTTTGCGTCTACCTTCCTTATTTCCCTTCTGCTATATATCTCGCCCTTGCTCCTGTCGTGTTCAATCAACGGTGGCAGCAAGAAGAAAAGAGAAGTGCGAGGCAACCACACACACACACACACACGCCGCAGGCCCCTCACTTCCCCTCTCCCTCCCTCCCGTCCCACGCCTCCGCGCGTCATGCAGCCGTCAGAGAGAGAGGGAGTGAAAGAAACACACGCACGGCGCCCCCGCCCGGCAGCAATAAAAGACAAATAGCAGCTAAAAAGAGGGAAGCAAACACGACCGCACAGCCACAAATACACACGCACAAAGTAAAAAAAAAAAGAGCGCACCGGCACGCAGACACATATATATATATATAAAGAAAGAAAAGTAGAGGCATGGAAAAAAGGGGCCAAAGAAAGGGGGGCGCACTCTGCGATGCGGCCCGCGCGTCCGACGCCAATCCCCACCCACATCTCCCTCCGACGCGACACCACCGCGCAGAGGTGAAGAGGCTTATCTACGTGTAGCTACTGGCATTGATGCAGAAGCACGCTGCAAGCAGGCAAATATGCACATCGAAGCCGCCGCTGGGTCCGTCACTTCCGGCTGCGGCAGAAGAACGCGGGGCAGATGGATTCCACGGCGTGTTCAGCTTCGGCGTTTGACTCCGCCACCCTCTCCCGCTGCCGCGCCGCCTCCTGCAGGCCAGAAAAGTAAAACAGTTGCTCCTTCGACCGCCGCCGGCCGAGGCCGTAGCGCTCCACCTCGCGCAATGCCGCTGCCTCTACATCCGGGGCCGCCCCCGCGGTGCCGTTTTTGCCGAAAATAATGTGTCGCAGGCGTGCCACACTGCGCTCGCGCAGCTGCAGCAGCGCGGGGGTGAGCGTGCGTGCGTCGGACGCCGCCGTCGCTTGCGTGGTTGGCGGCGTCACGACGAAGGCGACCGGCTCCGTTGCGGAGAAGAGCTCCCACCCGTGTGTCCAGAGCCGTGCGCTCAGCAGCACCGCCTCCTCGTCGGCGCCCACAAAACTCAGAAACGGGTCCAGCTGCACCGTGTCCGCGTGCGTGGGGCCGCCGTAGCCGTCGCCGGCGTCGCGGGGGAGGTCCACAAAGGCCTCGGCCCGGGTGAAGAGAAAGTCCGTGGTCACCCAGGCCTGCAGCAAGTAGGGAAGAATCGCGTCGCTGTGGCACATGTGTTTGACCGCAGACATCTCCGGGCACGCAGTCGCGCCGGTCCCGCCACAGGCGTGAAAGGGCGAGGGTCGCATGTAGCGTGGGTCACGCATGGCGTGGCTGAGCCGCCTCACCCGCGTCGCATGCAGCCTGAAGAGGGCCGCCGCCTCTCGCCGGGACTTCGCCTCCGGCATTTGAACACCGGAGAGGCACGCGGTGGTGTTTCGCTCCACCACATCCTTCAGGAACTCCCCCCGAAGAGCCTCGTAAAACTGCCGCAGCCAGTAGAGTTGAATGCGCCTGCGGCTTGCCGCAGCCGGGGCGACTTCCTCCTCCGCCAGCGAGGCACCGCCCGTCATGGGCGCCTGCTCCTTCGCATGGCGAAAGACCGCCGCGTCGTGGTGGAAAACGTGGTGCACCACCTCCTCCACCCGCAGCCCCGCGTCCTTCCCGCCCGCCGCCGCCTCCCCCGCCGGCTGCAGCCGCACCGCCTCCAAGTTGAGCGTCCACTGGATCGACTCCAGCCACTGACCCACGCCGTTCCCCAGCTTTCCCTCGCGCGGCTGCGACTGCGGCGGCCCTTGCGCCGTCGCGTTGGGGAGCATCTTGTCGGCGGCGAGGAGGATTCCCTCCACTTGCCTCACAACCACGGCGTCCCACGCTGCCTGGACGGCCTCGTGGGTGACGGAGACGGGGGGCTGGGAAAGCACCGCCTGACGCGAGGGAAGCTGCAGCCAGAGCGTGCGTGCCAGCAGATCCCAGTTGGAGACAAGCTGCACACCGGCGCGGATAAACATGACGTAGGTTTCGCCGCGGTAAAGGGTCAGCGTCGCGTAGCGCTGTGCCGCGACGGAGGAAAAGAGCGGATGCGGCCGACGACGCCGTGCGTTTCCTGCGGCACCAACCGCATCCGCCGTCGTCTGCGCAGCCCGCACCTGTCGCACGCGGATGTTGTCGGTGGGGCAAAACGAGACACGCTCCGCGCAGCTCGGCAAGAGGTATGCGCGAGGGACGCACACAGACGCCGGCGGCGGCGCCCAGGCGGGGGTTTCCTCCGGCGGCTGCGCTGCTGCCTCCGCCGATGCGGCTGCGGCGTCACGCGGCGGCGTGCGGAGCGTGACATCCACGATGCCTGTGAATATTGCGAGCGGCCAGCGCGCCGCCTCGTAGAGGCTCCGCACCGTCGCCGCGCACGCCGTCTCCGCCGCTGCCGACGCCGCCGCCTCCTGGCTGTGCGTGACGCCGACGAAGATGCTTCCCTCGAGGCCGTAGCCGCGGCGGGTGACGTGAGACGGGCTCCAGTAGGTGTCGGAGTGCAACACGTTCTGCGCGTAGCCGTCATCGAGGTCCTTTTCGTGCACGTTGTTGAGTCGTATCAGCTCCGTCCCGTAGTAGTGCGTGAGGAGAGCCTCGGGGGTCGCGAGGGACGTGTTCGCCGGATGCACCGCGGCCTCAGACATGGCGTTGGCCGCCCGAACCCCACGCTCGTCGGAAAACCGCTGCAGCAGCGCGAGGAGCTCCTCTGCGTGCAGCAGCATGGATGCCCGACCGCGCTCTATTTGCCCCTGCAGGCGCGCCTTGTCGCGGTGGGGGGGAGGCGCGCCGTCCTCGAGCTCGTCGCCGTCGCCAGCGCCCACCTCGTCAGCGCCCACCTCGTCAGCGCCCACCTCGTCAAGGGCGGAGTTGAACATCGTGATGCTCAGCAGCAGCAAAAGCGCCACAATCGTCAGCAGCAGGGCCAACCTCGTGCCGCGCTTCATCGAGCGCCGGAGCCGCATCCTGCACCGCTCCAGCATGTGCTGCACGTGCATCCGCCGCGCCCAAGGCACACCCGCGCAGTAGACTAAAATGCAAACAAGAAAAAAAAAGGGACAAGAAGAAAAAAAGAAAAGAAGCAACGATGCCGCCTCCCTGCCTCTGCTGCGCGTACGGCTCTACGATGTGCGGCAGCGGGAGGAGATGGCACACCCACCGCACAGGACACATGCACACGCAGGCCGGGCAGGCGAACTGCCAAAGCGAGAGCGCGCGCGCGCGCACGCGACGGTGAAGGGAGTATGTGTGTTTTTGGTTAACAGCTGTAGCGGGGAAGCGCAGCCTGGATGAGGCGGCAAAACCCCCTCATCCATCCAGCCAGCCAGCTTCCCTGCACCGACGCAACCCATACGCCCAAACAACGACAAAAAAAAAGGGGGCGATGGGCACAAATAGGAAGAACCGACGACAAACAACAATCAACGACGCCTATCGACGGCCACCCCTCCGCTTCTTCGTTCCGTGTTGTTCCTGCTGGTTGGCGTGCGCGCCTCCACCGACGGCCCTCCCTCCTTGCTTGCTGCCGCCCTTTCCTCCTGCTGCGGAGGGCTCTGGGCCGCCGCCGCCCGCCCCGCCACGCTCCGCCTGTTTGCCCGGCGCGGCGGCGGACGGTAGCGGGGCGGGCGGCGCTACGGCGGCGGTGCAGCTCCCAACGAAGTCGTTCACAATGCCCTCCACGAGCCTCAGCTCCCCCTGATGCGTCACCCGCGTCGTGAGGGTGGTGCGGCCGTCCGTCGACTTCAGCACAAACGTGCTGCGGCCGCTCCTGGGCCGGGCGCGCAGCATTAGCCGCGACTTCTTCACACCGCTGAGCTGCACCATGCGCCGGGTGGCCTCGGCGAACTCCCGCAGCTCCAACTTAACCATCCGCAGGCAGTTCCAACGAGGAGGTGAGGGTGTGTGTGTGTGTGTGTTTGTATTCCCTTTTAGGGGGTGGTTCGCTTTTTGATAGCAGCCGCACAGGCAGCGCGGCGTCGCAGATGAGGCGCGGCGGAGGGAGGGCAGGAAAGAAGGAAGAAGCGCCACACAAGTGGAGGAGAGAAAAGGCGGCGGAAGAAGCGGCGGAGAGCTGGCGCAGAGACGGCGTGTGTGTGTGTGCAGGGCGAGGCGGCCGCGGTGGAGGGGCGCCAACGGGAGGGACGCAAAGAACAAGAGCCTCCCACAACTATCGGAAGTAACGCGAGGGCAAACAAGAGCAATATGTGTGTATATACATATAAACATATATATACACAGCGACATGCACAGAAAACAAGCAGGGGGGGGGAAAAACAAAAAGCAAAAGATCACCAAAGCAGCCCCGCACACACGCAGCGATGGACCGATAAATAAACATATATATATATATATATATATGTAATATATACACGTACATGCATAGATAGACAGCGGGGAGGAGTGTGGTGCGGTGGAGAGGCACTGTCGCCTTTTCTCTCTGCTTCCCTCCCACGCACGCACGCACGCACGCACCCCGTCCTCCTACACCCCTGTGGCGGGGGGGGGGGGGAGGCCGCGTCGCAGCCGTAGTTCCCCAGAGGGAGTAACACCACCGCCCCTCCCCCTCCCAACGACTAAAGAGAGACATCGACCGAATACGCATCAAGCAAACAAATAAGAAGCAGCAAAAAAAAAACGAAAAAAAAGCCCCAGACAGAAAAAACAAGCCCAATTCGTATTATTCTCTTTGGCACAAGGTGTTTTTTCTCTTTTTCATTTTTTGTACCGGTGGTTTTAGTCGGAAACGGCATTTCTCTAAGCCCCAAGGGTGAGAGGGCTCGCTCTCGCTCTCGCTACACCCGCCACGACGCCCCGCCTCCACGCCGCTCAGCCGCACCAGCGACCGTCCAGCACGTACCGCACGGGATCCGCGCCGGCGAACTTGTACCACGCCTCCACGCTGCGCAGCCGCCCTGTGCCGTACCGGTCCGCGTCCATCATCACCACAGGTTCCTGGCTGTTCTTCGGAATCCGCAGCACATCCACCCCCTTCACCCGCGCCCGCAAAAAGTATTGAATGCGACGCCGCGAGTGGGCCTGGACGGTGTACCACCGCTGCGCCTCATTCCACAGCTTGGGCTCTTTTGGGCGGCCGTAAAAGTGGTAGCAAATACCACGTCTGGGGGAGTAAATGTCGTAGCCGTGCGTCCACAGCCGCACCGAGTACATCACCTCCTCCCCGTCAAAGATGTGCGGCAGGTGCGGATCGAACGGCACCTCGCGCACGATGGACGCGTTTGCAAAGATGAACCCCCCCGCCGCCCACGGCTGCGGCAGCGGACGCGGCACATTGGGGTCCAAGTGGAGCTGTGGCACGTAGTACGGCCGCACGTGCCGCGCATTCCGCCTGAACTGCTCGATTTCATCCACGAGGATGCCAATCAGCCGCAGGTACCCCGCCGATTCGAGAAACTTGGCCTGGCACAGGTACGCCGTGGTCGTGCGCTCCCACTTGAAGCTGGCGCCCCCCGTCTCCTCGTAGCTCTCCGGGTAGTGCGAGAGGACGGCTTTGGGGTGTTGCAGGGCCCGCTGCATTGCGATGATGCGCGCGTCCCAGGCGTAGACGAAGCGATTGTGCGAGTCAAGCACCAAGGTGTAGTCCTCGCCACTGTACAATAGCATCGCCATGTAGCGGCCGAGGGTTGGGCCAAAGGCGGCGTGCGAGCGAATCCGCCGAACCCGAATATTATCCGCTGGAAAGCAGACCGCGCCGTCGTACTTCGCAGCATTTAACGCGGGTCCCGAGCCGCCGGGGGCGGCCACGCACGGCTGCGGCTCCAGCGCATCCGCGGAAACGCACGGGAGGTCGGTGTAGTAGTTCTGCTGCGCAATTCCCCAGTACACGCGGAACATGTTCGTCGAGCGCCGAATCATGTGGTCCACCGTCGGCCAGCACTCCTTGTCACGGAAGCTTGCGATATTGACAAACAACGAGCCGCTGTGGACCGGCGAGGCAAGCGTGGCGTGGGCCGCCTCCCCGCTGGCGAGAACCTGCGCAACCGACGCGGCGAATCCGTCGGGCAGCGTCGGCGGGGAAAAGTGGGTGACGTTGTCGCCGTAGTAGTCATCCACGAGGGCGTCGAACCACGCCGCGGTGGCTGCCGGCGTCTCCGGGGAAAAGCGTCGCACGCGGTGGAAGCGCCGCAGTGGGTAGTAAAACCGCTTCGTGTAGACCGAAGGGGCAGCCGCCCGGACGCGGTCCCACCAGTCGCGCTGCGGAGACGACGCCGCGGCCGCCGCGGTGTCGCGCCTTGCGTCCGCGTGCAGGCGGCGGAGTTGCAGGTAGAGAATGTCATCCAGCGGTTCGGCGGCTTCGCCCTCCTCGGCCGCCTCGCCCGCGTGCGACCCCGTCGTCGCTGCCTCTTCCAGCCGCTCCTCAACAAACGCGGCGGCGCGCTCCAGCCCCGCCTCCGGGTCCTGCAGCTCAATACGGTTTAGGATCGCCCGCAGCGACGCCATGAGGGGCGGCAGGCGCGCCGCGGGTCTAGGCGTGTGGGGCGGAATGATCGGGCCCTCCCCACCCTCGACGTCCTTGACGTCGACTTCGGTGACCTTGTGCTTGAGCTTCCACGCCTCGCGCCGCTGCTCCACCTTCTCCTTGTAGCGCGTCAAGTACTCACGCAGGGCCGTCTTGTGGTACTCATCGTCCGACCTCCGCGCGGCCTCGTAGAGGCGCCAGACGTCCATGACGGCGTTGTCGTCGAAAAACTTCCTGGACGCCTCGTCGGCTGGTGCGTCGCCGACGCCGTACAAGAGCAGCCAGGCACTCACCCCAATCAGCGCGAGGCACACCACGACAAGCACGATAACGGCCACCATCAGGGACTGAATGACGCGTGCGTCTGAGCTCAAGAAGGCATCCACGGCCTCCCGCAAAGTCCTGCTTGGCTTTGTGTCCGTCCGGTGCACCCGGCCATTCTGCCGCTCCGTCTCTGCCGCCTCCACGCGTCGCTGCCGCTGTGGGTTGTGCCGCCGCGTCAAGTTGGGCTCCTCAAACTGCATGTTCTCTTTTTTTTTCTTTTTCTTCGTTTTCCTCTCTCACACACCTGCGTGGTGTGATGCCGCCGGTGCCTATGCCTATGCCCCTTTGCAACTTTACAAGCGTGTAGCAATGTGGCAACGCCCCTGCGTTCCCTCTGAACCACGCCGCCCAACCACGGAGAGAGAAGCAGGCGGAGGAGGTTGCATGCAAAGCGGCAGCAAAAATGAATCGCCTGCACGGGAAGCTTCCCCGGCCCACTTGCGTCAGGTCTGCTGCCTGCGACGGCTGCGCATGGGCGTTTACACAAGTGCGCCCACACCGCAACCACGCAAAGGCCTCTGGCGCCATCGACCTCCTCCTCCTCCTCCCCGCATCACCACGCCCGAGAAAAGGAGACAGAGGCACGCACACACACGCAATGAGGATTGTGACGCTGTTGGCCACAGCGTCGCTTTTTCCGATAATGGCTTCTCTTCTCATGCATTCTCTCTTTCTCTCTCTCTCTCTGTGGGCGTGTGTGTGTGGAGGCACGTCGCAGGGGTTCATGAGAGCAGAACTCTCCGGCGCAGCCCCTTCATGCGCATGCTGGACTCCAGCGAGCGTCGCAGCCCCTCGTGCTCCACGTCAACCATCGCCAGCGCACGCAGCACGCGGGCGGCGTCGTCTTCGTGCAGCTCCTCGCCCATCGCCCCCGCGCGCTCGCCCAGCAGCAGGTAAAAGTTCGTCTGTCTCGTGTCCCGCGAGAGAAGCGTGGCGTGCGGCGAGGTAGGCGGGTGCCGCGCGAGATCGCCGTGGTACCGCAGTGTCGCGTAGGCCAGCAGGACGCAGCTCAGCTGGTGGCCCGACAGCACGTCCACCTCCGCCGCACACACCGGCGCGGCCTCCACGAGAACCCTCACGGCCTCCATCGTCCGGATCTCGTAAAAGACGATGGCGCCGCAGAGCATCGCCAGCTCCGTTACCGCAAACGGGGTTCGTCGCCTCTCCGCGGCCTCGCTCTCGCCACGCGCGGCAGCGCCTCCACGGGGGTTGTCCCCCGCAAAGGAGGCCAATACACGCTGGGTGTACTCCTTCCCAACACCAAACGGAATTCGCAGCTCTCCACGTGGCGGCGGGAAATAGCGCTTGTGTGCCTGCTGCAGCAAAGCGGGCGATGCGGTCGCCTGGCGCAGACACCAGGCGACTACGCGAACCGCACGAATGGTTCCAATTTCGTGCAGAAACGTCTTGGAGCTTGGGTCTGCAGAGACGCAGACGCCGCTGCCTAACCGCCGCACACAGAGCTCCTCCACGGACATGACGCTTCCGCCGGCGTCACACACCTCGATGGACTCCGCGCCGGGTAGCGAGAGCGCAGAGCGCAGAAGTTTGTAATAGTGCAGACCCGACGAGAGCCGCGGTCGCGCGGGCATTGCACTTGCTGCAGCGTCAGCACGAGCTGCCCTCGGTGTGGCGGCGTCGGCGTCAATGAAAAGCGCTCGCATCGCCTGTCGCACGACGTAGCCGTGGGCGGTGGTGTGTGGCGCCTGCACAAGCGCCACAATGCCGCCGATGAGCTCAAGAAACTGGAGAATGATGGCCACAGGCAGAGGCAGAAAGTGGGCCGTCGAAAGCCGGCTTGTCGTGTCACGGAGCTGGTGCAGCCGCTCGAAGCGCACCGCCTCGGTGGAATCCAGCCAGTCTTTTCGACGCTCTCGCGCGTCATTCGCGCGGCGGGTGCTGCGCGGCAGGACAATTGCCTCCAGCGCCAGACGAATGTCGCGTAGGATGTGCACCGCCCGCTCGTACTCCGCCCGAAGCTGCGCCTGGCGGGCCCCACCGGCGACTCGCGCCGCGCGTTGGTGCAGTCGGCGAAGGTCGCGTTGTCCACGAGGTGCGGAAGCGGCGGACGCGGCAGCGGCTGGCCGCGGACGTCTCCCCGCGGGGCCCACGCCTCCCCACGCCTCCCCCGCACGGGCCGTGGGGCGCACGTCAACCGCCTCCAACGCGTGGCGCACGGACGCCCCACGGCCTTCCAGCGCCTCGCCGTCACCCGCCGCGGCCGCCGCATCGCACGTGGGCGGCGGGCGCGCGCCGGTGTACTCCGAGCTGCGAAGACGAACAAAGTGCTGAAACGCGGAGCGGCACTGTGCGGCGGCGTCCTTGGCGCTCTCCGAGGGGCGGTTGTACGTGCGTTCGCACAAATCCGCGCGCGTCGCGGCCATCGCTCCGCCGTCCGCAGTGTGAAGCGCCCGGCAGGCATGACGGCGGCTCAAGGCGCCTGGAGCCCCGCGCCGCAGCAGCGCCACCCGCGCGGGAAGCCCCATTTTTTTGTTCTTCTTTTTTTGCTCTTCTTCGCTGGGAGGAACACATAACAAAAAAGAAAGGGAAGAATAATAACGCGAGGAGGTGTGGCGCAACGATGAATTGGGAGGAGCGGAGGGAAGACCAAGGCGTGGGAGGGAGGGGCGGGTGGGTGGCTGGATGAAGTACGCGGTTGTGTGCGGCTAACAGACACGCAGCAGCCGACTGCGCGAATTCAACAGCGGCAGCGCGAGAAGTACGGCACCAGATGCATCAGCTCTGGCCCCCGGTTTTTTTTTCATTGATTTTTTTTTCTCTTTTTGAGGGATGAGGCAAAGGAAGCTGCCGCGCAGAGACGCTCATGAATGCAGCGTGCGCGCCACCGTCCTGTGCAGCTCTGCGTGCACGGCGTGGCCTCCCGCATTCGAAGCGGCGCAGTCGCTCACACTTGCTCCCTCGCCTACGCCCCCCACCGCCAAATAAAGAAAAGAAGAAAAACTCTCCCTTCGCTCGCTTCCGCCTTCGCCGCGACACCTGCTTCCTTCCTTCCCCTCCATTCACCGCGGCGCCCCCCCCCACCACACACACACACACAAACACACAAAAAAGGGCGTGTGTGTGTGCAAAAGATCAGCGCTACGCACGCCGGGGCGGTCACTTGTCCATGGCCTTTGCACACACGCACCTCCGCATCTCACGCAACCGTGATACCGGTCCTCTTCTCAAAGTCACTGAGTGGAAAAACGGGGGAGTTTAAGGCGTGGCGTTTGCAGCGCCTGCACCGCCGACCACAGCCAACCGCGCGACACACGGACTGGGAAGTATCCATGGCGCAAACCGTCCTTCTTCAACACGTGTTATACTTGTTTACAGGTATATAGATATATATATATATATATGCACAGCGGGAAGGGGACGAGGGGGGGGAAAGAGTGAG
>NW_021704556.1:10813-15218 GCF_003719485.1 Trypanosoma conorhini | reverse complement strand
CAGGGGCGGAAGGGGCGCCTTGGCTCGCGCCTTTTGTAGCGGCACGTATGCGAAGCGGGTTCCCTCCGACCGGCTTTGGAGTCGGTGGCGGTCGATGGCCTGGCCCTACCGTACGTGGGGCCGCGGCCTCGCTTGCCGGCACTGGCCTGGTCCTGCCAGACGCGACGTGCGGGAGGCGGTGGGCCGAACCTGCGGCCCGCGGGAGGGCAGCTGGCGTTGCGCGCCCCGCACTGGCCGCACTCTGAGGCGCCTTGCCTCGCCCTCGCATTGGCGCGGAGCGGGCGATTGGGGGGGGGGGACCTGCGTGTCACGGGCGCTTGCGCGGCGGTGCTGGCGTGCGGGAGGCGGTGTTAGTCGCATGTGCCCGGGCTTGCCACGCGACCGTCGGCTGCTCCAGCCCGGGGGGCGGTCGCCTGCTCTTTTATCGGATTGCGAGCTGTTTTTTTATTTCTTTTTTTTTTTGCACTCAGCGGCGTATTGAGTGCTGTTGTCTCTGTCCGTTCTCTGCTCCGTTCGCCTCCTCGGCGCCCCTGGACGGTGCTTGCGATGGAGGTTGCCGCCGCCAACTGACTATGCGCCGCGGCATTTTTGGAAATTCGCTTGAGGACGCAGTTTCATTTTCTTTTTCGTGCCGGTGCGCCGGCGCATGTCCGCTTTTCTGTTGGGTGGGTCTCCTCGGGCGATCCTGATTTCCTTTTTTTTCCTGGCACCCGTCAGTTGTGGCTTCGCGGCGCTCGCAGGATTCCTCTGGAAGTGAGCGGAGCGCCATTAAAAAATCCTGGGCACCCGGCGACTTGCCTCGTCGCGGATGTGGCTTTACACGACTGTTGCGCGCTGCCGCTTCCGGCTGCTGCAGGCGTCGAGGTGGGCCAGGGAACCGCTGCGGTGCCCCCCAACCCTTCTCTCATGCAGGCGGAAGCACGGGCCGTTTTGCCTGCCTTGCTGGCATTCGCAGAGGGTTTGCCCCAACGCATTGGTGCCTGCAAGGACACTGCCTCGTCGCGGGGTGACGCCTTTGCAGGGAGGGCAGTGCGCCTTGGCGCGGCAACTGGAAGCAGTATTTTGTGTGTTATTTTTGAAGTCCACGAAATCGGCACGCCTTGAGCACACGTGCGGTCACAGGGCATCTCCGCGCGGATGGTGCGTCGCGTGGCCCTAACGACGGCCACTTTCTGCGCTCACGGTGGGAGCCCAGTTGTCGTGGGTTGGTCTGCGGGCCAGCCGCCTTGCTGGCGTGTGGGTGTTTGGTGGGCCCCTTCCGGGGTGCGAAGGTGCATCCGCCGGGCCGAACTGCGGTCGCCCTGTTTTGCTCTTTCCCGCTGCGGGGGGCCGACGCCAGGCGGATACTCCTCGCGTTTGTTGCCCCGCCCGCGTGAGGGAATTCCGCCCATTGCGGTGCTCATTTTTGTGCCTGTGCCCCCCTCTTGCCTCCTGAAGCTGGTGCGCCAACCTGCAAGCCGGCGGCGCCCAGGCCCGGGGGAGGGGGGAAGGGGGGGCATCTAACATCTTCGCCTTTGAACGACGACGTGGGCGTGGAAAGAAATGGGCGTGTCTCCCCCTCACCCCCGGGGACAGCTGCGTGCGCTCACCCGCATGAGAAAACGTAATAATTGACTTTGCCAGCACGACGGCACGCGATGCGTGGCCCCGGTGCATGCGCGTGGCTCCCCCGCTTTGCTCTTCTGAATTCGCGCCCCCTCCCCCCTCTCTTGCCCGCCGTAGAACGCAAAAGCGAAGGCGAAGAAAAAGGAGAAACATGGTGCGGCAGGTGGATGATTTGTTCCGCATGCGGATGCTGATGGCCGGCGTGTACGTTGGGCTCGGTTTTTCTTCCACGTACGGGTTCAGCCTCTTCACGGATCATCTGAAGACGAAGTACGGGTATTCGCAAAGCGACATCACGACAATCAGCACCGTCGGCAACGTTGTTAACTTCCTCAGCTTTCATGCTGGAATGTTCTTTGACTCCGTGGGCCCCACGGCTGTGCTTCCGTTCGCCGGTCTCCTTGGAGGCCTGGGTTTTATTCTGTTTGGACTGACCTTTGACGACAAGATAAAAACCTCGAGCGTGGCGCTGTTTTCCCTTTACCAGGGAATCACCCACCTTGGCCTTCCGGTGATGGACGTTTGCTCCATGATGACGCTGATGGTGCAGTTCCCCTTGGACCGCGGCTACGTGGTGCTGATCATGAAGACCTTCAACGGGCTTGGCACCGCGGTGCTGATGGCGTACTTCAACGGCTGGTTCAGGGCGGCTGACTCGCATCGCTCGGAGGACAACCACTACTCCGGCTACGCGTACTTTGTTGGGGTGCAGATTATTTTCTGCGCCTGTCTCGGCTCCTACTGCACGCGGCTGCCGGTGTACTTTCCGTCCGCGTGGAGAAAGAGCCGTCTGAGCGCCGAGGAGGCCGCGGAGCGGGAGAAGACGCTTGAACTCTACATGAGCCAGCGTGCCCCATCGCGGCGCCTGAAGATCGGGTTTGTGCTTGTCGTCGCTATGCTGATCTTTTCCGCCACGCAGTCGATTGCGACGGCGTACGTGAAGACGTCCCACGCGGGGTACTTGGCGATCTCGATTGTGGCGCTGCTGCTGATGGCGTCGTTCTCTGCGATGGCGATGCCGTTCCAGTTCCTGGGCCGCTACACCCCCGTGCGTGCAACGCATATGCCGGGCATTGGCGAGGCGGACGCGGAGCCGATGCCGCAGCAGCCAAACGAAGCCGCGCGTGCGGATGATGCGGAGGGGAGCGACGCCCCTGCTCAAAGCAAGCCGCCAGCGAAGGTGTGGCCGCAGTACCAGGGCTCCTTCTGGGCCCACCTGCTCTCCTTCCACCTGTGGGCAATGTGGTTCGCGTGCTTTGGCATGTGGGGAACCGGCCCCGTGATGCAGATGAACGCCGCCCAGATCAGTCGCAGCACGAACTACGGCGAGTACAACAGCCGAACTCTGACGCTTTACATCGCCATCATTTCTGTGGGCACCGCTGTTGGGCGCATCTCTGTGGGATACTTCGACACGAAGCTGACCGAGTGGAATCGTTCAGGCAAGACAAACATTTTGACGACTATTGCGCTTCCCGTGGCTCCCCTGCTGTTTGCGCTGGCGTACCTCCTCTTTGGGGTGGTGCCTGCGGGCGCGTTGCTGCTGCCGTTTTTGCTTGGATCCTTCGGCAACGGCATTGGCTGGGGCGTGGGCGTCATTGTTACCCGGATGATGTACGCCCGTGACATTGGCAAGCACTACAGCTTATTGCGCACCTCCGCTGCTGTTGCGTCGATTGCGCTCAACCGCTTTCTGTTTGGAGGGATGTACGATGCGGAGGGGCGCAAGCGTGGCGAGTTCCCATCATGCAACGCCCCTTCGTGTGTGCGGAAGCAGATGTTTGTCCTGATGGCCGTCAATCTTGTCGCCACGCTCGCCGCCGTGGTGGTGCACCTGCGATTTTCGCGCTTCACCCAGGCGAAGCTGGCCGAACAGGCGGCTGCGGCTGCCCAGCAGCAATCTGAGAAGGATGAGCTCGAAGCGCGGCCGACCGAGCTGGCTGAAGGAGAACAACTCTCGCAGCCGTAGCGACGTTACCAGACGGCCCTTTTTTAAACCCCTCACTCACATTTTCCCCCGCTCTCTATATTTTCCCTGATTTCGCTGTTTTTTTTTTGTCCCCGCCTAATGGCGCCGGCGCGTGTGTGTGTGTATGTGTGTGCGAGGGGGCTTCTGCGTCCGGGGCTTTTTTTTCCCGCGCCGCCGCTGTTGCCTCCCTCACTGCCGCGCTGCGGGTGGAGACGCACCGCAGTGACGGAGAATAACCGCCACGTAGAGGCTAATAAAGGCAGCAGGGGGTAGTAGAAGACGTATTCATTTAAAACGCATTCAAGGGGCGCGCCGGGGGTGCGGAATGGAAAATAACCGGAGACTAATAGGATAAACACCGTAATGAAAACGAATACAAATAAGTAAAGCGTCGAAAAAGCCGATTAGTGCAACTACGCCCGCCAGTCGGCACGTGACCGTCGTGGCAGAGGCGGGGACCACTTCTGCTGGTGCCCGCGTCAGCTGCGGTTGTGGGTGAAGGTTTTTTCTGTTACTTGTTACTTGTTACTTTAAAAAAAAAGTTTTGATGTCCCGCTCTCTTCACACTCAGCCTCGTCGGCGGCCTGTATGTAGAGGGGCGGCGCACGTCATTTCTTGCTTTTAAAGCCTGTGGATGAAGTCTGCGGCAAGGAGAAACTAAATAAATTCGTGAGCGCCTGACTTGTCGGCCCGGTTTCTTCACCCATAACCTTGCTTGGGCTCCAAGGACGCCGCGGCGGAAAGCGGCAGGCGCAATCTTTGTTTTCGTTTTCGTTGTCTTGCCTGTTCTCTGTTCGAGTTTGGAGGGCGCTCATTACACATCTCGAGGGG
>NW_021704556.1:9810-10788 GCF_003719485.1 Trypanosoma conorhini | reverse complement strand
AATGAAAACGAATACAAATAAGTAAAGCGTCGAAAAAGCCGATTAGTGCAACTACGCCCGCCAGTCGGCACGTGACCGTCGTGGCAGAGGCGGGGACCACTTCTGCTGGTGCCCGCGTCAGCTGCGGTTGTGGGTGAAGGTTTTTTCTGTTACTTGTTACTTGTTACTTTAAAAAAAAAAGTTTTGATGTCCCGCTCTCTTCACACTCAGCCTCGTCGGCGGCCTGTATGTAGAGGGGCGGCGCACGTCATTTCTTGCTTTTAAAGCCTGTGGATGAAGTCTGCGGCAAGGAGAAACTAAATAAATTCGTGAGCGCCTGACTTGTCGGCCCGGTTTCTTCACCCATAACCTTGCTTGGGCTCCAAGGACGCCGCGGCGGAAAGCGGCAGGCGCAATCTTTGTTTTCTTTTTCGTTTTCGTTGTCTTGCCTGTTCTCTGTTCGAGTTTGGAGGGCGCTCATTACACATCTCAGGGGCGGAAGGGGCGCCTTGGCTCGCGCCTTTTGTAGCGGCACGTATGCGAAGCGGGTTCCCTCCGACCGGCTTTGGAGTCGGTGGCGGTCGATGGCCTGGCCCTACCGTACGTGGGGCCGCGGCCTCGCTTGCCGGCACTGGCCTGGTCCTGCCAGACGCGACGTGCGGGAGGCGGTGGGCCGAACCTGCGGCCCGCGGGAGGGCAGCTGGCGTTGCGCGCCCCGCACTGGCCGCACTCTGAGGCGCCTTGCCTCGCCCTCGCATTGGCGCGGAGCGGGCGATTGGGGGGGGGGGGACCTGCGTGTCACGGGCGCTTGCGCGGCGGTGCTGGCGTGCGGGAGGCGGTGTTAGTCGCATGTGCCCGGGCTTGCCACGCGACCGTCGGCTGCTCCAGCCCGGGGGGCGGTCGCCTGCTCTTTTATCGGATTGCGAGCTGTTTTTTTATTTTCTTTTTTTTTTGCACTCAGCGGCGTATTGAGTGCTGTTGTCTCTGTCCGTTCTCTGC
>NW_021704556.1:0-9364 GCF_003719485.1 Trypanosoma conorhini | reverse complement strand
GTCGTAGTCGTTGTTTTTTCTTATTTTCTTTTTTTTTTTGTTTTTTTTTTTTTTTTTNTTTTTTTTTTTTTTTTTTTTTTTCCCTCAGCGGCGTATTGAGTGCTGTTGTCTCTGTCCGTTCGCCTCCTCGGCGGGAACTCCCAAAGGAAAAGGAGTCTCTGTGAACGGCGGAAAAGCTCCTCCCGTTGGATTCGAACCAACGACCTGTAGGTTAACAGCCTAACGCGCTGCCGACTGCGCCAGGGAGGACTCGATCCTGTCCGTGGTCTCGACAGCAACATAAACTATTTTTGGGTTTTTTTTTGTGTTGGAAGTTATGAAACAACGCCACAGTGCGGTTTCGGGGTCGGCCGCCAGACCTTCTGTAGCTCAATTGGTAGAGCATGTGACTGTAGAGTTGTCTGGCGGCAATCACAGGGTCGCTGGTTCGATTCCGGCCGGAAGGACTCGCTTTTCGTGCGAAAAAGGATCGTCGTAGGATGGAAAAAGTCTCCCACATAAAGGCCACTGCGAGAATCGAACTCGCGACCCCCACTTTACGAGAGTGGTGCACTGCCACTGTGCTAAGCGGCCGGTGCGCCGCGCCACATTTATCGCTTGGGAGAATATATTGTAAATATTATTCTTACTCTATTTTTTCTAAGTTTGCAAAGAATATTGCTCCTCGCACATCGGAGCCTCTGCCGCAAGGTGGGGGACATCCACAATCTGGAAATTCAACAGAGAAGATTAGCACTCTCCCTGCGCAAGGCTGATGTCAATCTTCGAGAGATATAGCTTTTCCTCTTCTTAAATGAAGTCACATATGTTAAGCCGGGAATCGCCAAGGCGCCGTCGTTGGCCGCTTGGTCTAGTGGTATGATTCCTGTTTCGGGTACAGGAGGTCACGGGTTCAATTCCCGTAGCGGCCCAGGTTTTTTGATTTATTACCTACCACCACTTATTAGTGGTGGCTCTTGTTTGTCGTTAAGACCGGCTCATCTCAAATGTTGTACACACACATGTTTTTTTTTTTTTATTCTCCCTTTCTGCCCCTGATAGCGGGCCGCTGTGGCGAAGATGGAAGGGATGGAGAAGAAAAAGCAAAAAGAAACAAGTACAAAAAAAGAAGGAAGGAAGAAATGATAGCAGACGGGGCGGTACACATCTTTCTTTTTTTTTTCTTCTTCCTTCTTGGCGCGCGCGCCGTCGCCGTGAGGCGGTGCCGGATGGCGGCTCTCTTCCAGGGACGCGCTGGATTTCCTATAGGAGGGTGCTTCGGCCATTTCCTATCTTTGAATGGTCGGCTCACCGCTTTCCAGGTCACCACCTTCCTTTTAACCTCGTCTTTCTTCATGAAAACAACGAACCAAAAGACGAAGCGGAAGGGAACTGGGACAACAATAAAATAAAATAAAAGGTCACAAGGTCGCGGCGGCTGCGACTTGTAGGCTTACAATGAACGAAATGGGGCTGTGCCACTTCACACCAGAGGAGGTTGGCAAGCTGGGTAACCTCAGTGTAGCTCTTCTGTTTCTGCAGCGCTTACTTTGCTTGGGGCCCTATCCACAACGGTATATAGCGAGGCTCCTAGGAATTTTTGTGTGCTGTTTCATACACCCCTCTGGATGTTTCCAGTCTTATTAAATCCATGAAATACGCACATCCACATGCATTTGACCTTATCGATAACATCTCAAGCATGGACGCGAGTACTTTCTATTGCGTCCTACACTGTACACCAGAGTTGGATGTGAAAATTTGTCACTCAGCGTATATTCCTATCCTCAGAGGGTGTAATGGGTTAGTATTCGACGACGTTTTTTTGTTACGAGTTTTTTTCTTCTTATCACGATGGATTTTCTGGCGGGCTCTACGCCCATCAAGACGTTACAGCCTCAGAATAAGAAGTGTTGAATTTGATTTTCAAGAAACATAACAAGGTTGGTTTTATACTTAATTGAAAGGGTTGAATTTGAAATCAATCACTCCACAAAACGATGGCATTATGGTATTCACTGCGCTTGCGTAGGATTATACTTAAGTTGTACCTCTTGTGTGTATATGACATTCTTTACGTCTCTACTATGTGTTTCAGGCTACTTGAAGAGACGATTTACAAGGCGTTCGTTGCTACTCAAGCCATATTGTTCTCTCTGAATCACTTTCCCTTGGAGGCTCACCTTCCTTTGCTAAACGGAGTCCAAAGGATGCCTGAAAAGAAGCAAGCCATGTCAATCATTTGACATTTTTTACTCCCACAATAAACGCTACTTTAACAATATTTGGGACCTGTTGCACCTTTGTTGCAGCACATTTGATCCTATATCAATTCAAGAGTTGCGCAAAAAAAAAAAGATAATCGCTGTACTCGATATGGCAACCACTATTAGATGCCCTAGAAAGATTGATTGCATCATCAACTCTCTCTCAGGTCTTACAGGTATGAAACATTATCGAATTGCCCGGCTTTTTTTTCTTCTAAAACTTGTAGAATGCGTAATACAACTGTTTTTGCAGCTGACCCTTATTGTAACTCCTTATCCTGCATTTGTTAACCATGCGAATCGTTTATACTCGTGTATATTGGGTTGTCAGGATATATTGGCGGGGTATACGCCTTTCCTTTTCATTGAGAGGAAGATACTTGCTTTTCATGCTTTTGTTTTACAACGACAATGGAGCGGTTATGCCTGTCCACTCTACAGATATATTACATTTCGCATATTAAACGCACGCCACGAGAAAAATGACGAAATCTTTCCAGTGATGTCCACAGGTTTAGATGCTTTTGCTCGTAAACAGATCTGGTTGTGTGGCGAGGAGTTGTTTTTTTTTTGCAGAACTTTATGTAATTTGTGAAGTTGCAGCTTCGAGCGATTCCACGATTTTTTTTTGTTTACGGATACCTTGATGACAGGGAATGCATCTTTTCCCTTAGTGCTGTGTGCTTCTGCTTTGGATCCATCATTTGCGATTCTTGCCGTCGAGCTGGCTCCTACACCACAATCCGAAAAGCTGTGTGTGTGTTTTTTTTGGAAGTTCTCTTGATAATTGTTGAGGATATAGGCCACAAGACTGTCATTGAGAAGTGCAACTTTGCGGCCTCTAAGACGGAATTAGGTTTCTGCGATGATCTTCTTGCCACTATAATTACTGCTTTTTCGTTGGGTTGGACGCAGTGTGTGGATTCATTGAAGACGAGTATCACCTGTTTTCGAAGAACGGTTGTAAATTCTCACATTCTACGGCCTTGTACGTCGCCGATCGGGTGTTTTTTTTTGGATGCCCTGGAGGGGACTTTTGCAAAAGTTTGCTTTTTTACAGGCGACCATTTCTTTTTTTACTTATGCCACGATTCAGGTGCCTCGGGAGGAAGGACCCGGATAGTTTATTTCTTCCTTCTTAATTGGCCAAGCCATGAGACGTTCCGATGCGGAAGTTCTCTTTATTTGTTTCAAAACTGACCCTTTTAGATGTTTTCGGACGGAACTGACAACGAAGCTTTCCTTACAATAATAAATGTATTATATCTCTTTTACTATTATTATTATTATTATTAGTATTATTATTATTATTGTTATTGTTATTATTATTATTTGGCATGCCCCAATCACCAGGGATGCTGTTTTATTTGGCGGAATCAAAAGCGTTTTCAATAGCAGAGCTACTGAAGTCTGCTTCCGAAAGCTACGCAAAGGATGTATCCCTCTTGATGGAAACGCAGGGATTATTTGCGAGATTGCGAGCAACCGAATTAATTAACCTGGATAAATTTTTTTATGCTAACTGCCATTTCTTCATTAGAAGTGAACATAATGATCATGAGTACCTTCTTGAGGCGAATACGACTACTTCTCGTGGAAATAACGGAAGGTGATGAATGGAGTCTGCATCATAGATGCTGTTCTAGGTGTGTGTGTTTTTTTCTTCTGGTGCTTCTGGCGCCCTGTGGTGAATGCACATGGCAGGATGTCTTAACCCGGGAGCATGCGTTCGATGAGCGGAAAGATTTACAATCTACAATATTACTTAGTATTAACCTATACTTGAAAGTGGGGTTTAATGACATTAAATCCATAGCAAAATACGTGGTCGCAGTGTTTATGTGTTTCTTGAACTGGAATCATGGCATGGCGGAATTGGCACTTTGGTTGATTTTGAAGTGTTGTGCCTCTTCTGTGTGGCAACTGACTCTTCAAAAGGAGGAAGTTTACTACACATAGAATATACCAGGTTAAAAATTTTGATGCAAACTCAATCAGAAGATTGGTTTGTCACCACTCCTCCTTCCAGAAGTACACGCGCGTTTTGCCCCACTTCTCTTGGCATTTGGGGACTTATATTCAATTGCATGGAGATGGACTGCGATTTGTGATTTGGCTTGTTACAAGTCTACTGCCACACACCATTGTTTTATTCCTCTGGTTGTGGAGTTGCGTTGAAGATTTTTTTTTTGGTCGGAATTGATAAAAAATGTTTTTGTCTCGATTCTCCGACGAAATTTCTGTCTTTTGTGCAACGGACATCCTCTTCAAATTGCTGCATGTGTTTCCCTCATAACTGCCACACCTGTTTTTCACATTTTTTTAAACTACATGCTTGTTTTCGTGGAACTGGCCCAATTGCGTGCAGCGACTAGTGCTGTAGGGGTTGACAGTGAAGCCAATGCTCAGGCACCCCACAGGAGGTTTTTTCTTTTCTGCCTTTTAATTGTCATTTTTGTTCCTTTGCTGTCCTGATTGAGTGTCAGTTATAACCCACTTTACTAGCGGAGTATTACAGTTGGGCGAAGTCTTGAATGTATGGACAGGCATGCGTGGCAAGAACGCACCGCCTCACCCTTTAATGACGTTCTTGTTCCACTGACACATGTGTTGAATGGCAGCTTTGACTGCTGCCACTGCAAGCGGCTTCGCCTACAAATAACGCGCTTGGAGCGCGAACTGGCATGCGCGCGTGCACGCGAAAGGAAACAGCAAGAGGCCTTGTTGCTACTTCGGTATCCAGGCATTTCTAAAAAATAGTTATTTGCTGGGGTCTCGAGTGAGGGGGAAAACACCTGTGCAAGTTTCGGTAAAAACTAGTCACCGGTATTATTATTCTTATTTATGTTGTGTGTGTGTGGCTTTCTCTTTTTCCCACACTCCGTGTGAGAAGTGCGAGACCGGACTGTGTCTGTACCATACCTCGCCTTACCCACCTTCAAGGTTGTGATAGTAGCGCAGGTAAAAAAAGGAAAAAAGAAAAAAAGTTACTTCCGCGATGGCTGAGAGCTTTTCCAGGGACGGCGCCACCCTTGGCCTGTACTGCACACGTGCGATTGTGGTGCTGCTGCTGGGCTTCGTGGTGTACTTAACCGTAACCTACTGCTTCCATGTCTACTACGACAGAGAGGCGGCCTTTCGCGACGCGTTGACGTGTTCCATGCGGCTGCTAGAGGAAAATAACGTTATTTTTGGTTGCAAAACGGCACCCTGCTGGGATCCACGAGACTTGGAAGGCTTGTGCTCTGGGACGCGGACCTTGACATTGGCTTTGTGAAGCCAGACGACAGCGACAAACTTTTGGCGACAATGCGGGACCTCGATGCGCGCTGCTTTGGTGTCGTGTCCACGGTTCGCACGGGCCTGCGCAACGCGCTGAGAGTGTTTCGAAAATGCACCAAACGAATTTGCGCCGAGTTTCATGAGACGAGCGTCGGTGACGGTTTTGTGGCTTCTGTTGATGGAACCTCCCCCGTGACGGAGCTCTTTCCTCTGAAACCGTGCACCGTAGCAGATGTCTTCAGTCACTGCCCCTACAACGCCCCGTACTACCTAAAGGAGGCATACGGAGGGGATTGGCTGACGCGTTCACTGACCGAACTGTTTTAGACAGCAATGCACCCTACTTGGTCTGTGTACGGTGTGTACGCATGGCCCCCTTTTTCTTCTTTGTCACCGACAGCAATGCTCTTTAACGCCTCTGTGCGTGGGGTCATGCGTACACACCGTACACGAGATGAGAACTGCGGGCGCCAACAACAACAACAAAAAAGTTGGGTGGGTTGATTGGAAATAGCAACCGTAAAAAAAAACATCTAGCCCTCCATCGCGTTTGCTCTCTTCTTCTGCCTTCGAAGGAGGAAGGGTAGGATGACAGGAAGAGATGTTGTCTGGCTTGGAGCACCAGTGGAGTCTGCCGGCGAAGACCTTTGGTCTGCTTATACATCAAGAGTAGGCGGGGCCGCCACCTTGTTTCGCGAGGCGACGGATAACGCGGTGTTCCATTGCCCCAAGTGCGGTGACATGCATGCGGTCTCGTTGTTGGCCCAGATTTACGCTCCGTTGGGGGTCTACGATCGGGTGTTGTACGTCCTCACGTGCTCGGCGTGTAGCACGGAGCAGAGCAGTTTCTGCTTTGCGCTTCGATCACAGAACTTCAACCCTGCCTACGCAACGGCATCGCGGCCGACGGAGCAGCCGGGATGCATGGAAGACGGGGTTCTGTTCAAAGAAGACGCGAACTGGGGAGATGGAGAGGAGGAAGAGGAGGAAGAGGAGGATGCGACTGCGAAGTCCAACAGAAGCAGGGCTCGAAGTGGCACCGCGGCCCTGGCAACCGGGGCGCCTGTGGAGGACACGCACAGCACAGAGGCGTCTGCTGCGCTCGCCCCTTCTGGGTCAAGGCCGCCGATCAAAGGCGCGGGCTTCCCATGCTTCGCGCTTGACGTGTTTGAGGAGCCGCCCAAGTTGCGGTCAAATTCCCCCGCCTTCAGGAATCAGTTGCAGGACGCGCAAAAAAAGTACGGGGACAATGTCGTCGAGACGGCAGTTGTCGAGGAGGACGATGAGCCGCTGCAGGAAAAACGCCTGCGCAAGTATGTGGAGCGCATCGGCCGGGCCCCGTCGCAGTGTGTGCGCTGGGCCCCTGGCAAGGAGCCATTGCAGTCCTCCGTCGTGGCGGCGACCGCACCGCCGTGCCCGTACTGCGGGAAGGAGCGCCGGTACGAGCTCCAGCTGACGTCGCCCATCATTTACTTCCTGACACACAAGAAGGGGTCGAGGAAGCAATCTCTGCACTTTGGGAATGTGCTTGTGTTTACATGCAGCGGAAATTGCAACACGGAGGCGTACTCGTCAGAGTACTGCGTTGTGGAGGAAGAAATTTGAACGCGGCAGGCGCACCTTTTCTCTCGGTTTCCGCCGCTGCAGTCGCACAACAATTCTCGAATAAATACCGCGCACTTTCTCGTTGGAAACTTATGCACGAGTGACAAGGCATAAAAATAAAAAGAAGCAAATCAAGCTAGGCGTGTACATAAATATTGCAGCCTCCTGCTTTCGTCAACCGATGCGGAGGGAACCACGGATGAGGTGCAGAACAGCATTCCAGTAAGTAAACCGATAAGTAATTGTATTGCTCTCATATATGTGCACCTTTTTTTTCCTTTTCCTTTTCCTTTTTTTTTGCCTAACATTAGATCCGTGTCAATGGACCGCAGCGTGTTTGGTGCTATCGAACGAGAGGACCATGCCGCGATGGAGCGGGCGTTCTCATTGGAAAATGTGAATTTAGTGAACGCCGACGGTTACACTCCCCTGTATTATGCGTCTATGAAGAAGAACGTGGGAAGGCGCACCGTCGAACAGCTGCTGTTCCTCGGCGCACAAGTGGATCTGAAGGGGCAAGATGGCGAGACCCCGCTTTACATTGCCTGTTTCAACAGCAAAATAGAGGTTGTGCAGTTGCTGCTAGAGAACGGTGCCAACGTCAACGCCAAAAATGGCCGTGATGAGGAAACACCGCTGCACGTGACGGCTCGCACAGGAAATTGCGCCATACTTGACATTCTTGTGGGGCGCGGGGCGAAACTGGATGTGCAAAACGTCAGGGGTGAAACGCCTCTTTACTTGGCAGCCAAGGCCGGTCTTCACAACGCCGTTTACCACCTTATGAATGCTGGGGCCGACGTCAATATATGCGACGTTGACGGCAAAGACCCTCTGTACGTGGCCTCCGAGCGAGGGCTAAAGCATGTGGTTGTCCTCTTAAAGAGCAGCCTTAAAGGCCTTGCCATTGCAAAGGCAATGGCGGACGAGGAGCTGCGGTTGCGGCCACTCCCAATCAAGTCGACCGAGTTGATTCTTGAAGAGGCAGAGGAGGACGCTGCGGCTGGACGGCTTATTCACCATGATTTTATTCCTTCAAAGCCCGTCAAGGAGGTAAAGCCGCTTGAAATTGTTAAAATCGCTGTGCCCCGCCCGAAAGCTGGTCCGCGAAACCCTTTCGCGGCCACATCAAGTGGCCCATGTCGTTCGCTTGAGGAGGTGGGATATGATGCGCCTCCCGCGCTACCGCCTTCTTTGGCGAACCGTCCCCCAGTGAAATCGGAGCGTATCGGAGGGACGTCGATGCGCATCGGCACGAGTGTTCAAACGATGGGCAAAGATCCCCCAAGGATAAGCTGCGTTCCTGGGGACTGCATGGAGTTTTTTGTACTTCGAGAGTCGTAAGCTCCTTCTGTGGTTTCTCGGCCTTAACTTCTGTTTCTGTTTATGGTCAGTTTACTGCGTGATTCTTGCCGTCGTCTTGGTCTTGTTTTTTTTCCCCCCACTGCTCTTTTTGCAGTAAGTCCGTTTGCACGCCACTTCTGCGCTGACCCAAAGTTTTCTATTGCAAGAAATTGTTTGACATGGGTGACTTCCCCCTCTTTGTGTCACATTTGGTTTGAATGCCTCTGTGTTTCTGCTTTGGCACGGATTGCATTTATTCTTCTGGCTTATTTGTGTGTGTGCCTGACAACAACCGCACCGGACGAGCAAGGAAGGACGACAAAACAACGAAACACAAAAGAGGAGGCTTTGATAGATGACAATGCGACATCACGCTATGTTTGGGAAACTAGCTTTCACCGCTGCCTTGTGCTGTATATGTATCCTGCTTATGGCCGCACTGGCAGGTGCATCGCTGGGAATGGAGGATGCGGAGGCGTCGAACACAATCAACGAAGGGAAAACTCCAGCAGAGGCACCTGCTCCTGTTCTGCACGACGACACTGGGGACGTGAAGCTCAAGCAAGACGAGATTGGACGCCTGCAGGGGGAAGTTGCCCGTCTTCAGAAACTGGCTGAGGCGCAGAAGCTAGAGGCCCAAGCGGAACGGAAGCGGCAGGCCGAGGAAGAGGCTGAAAAGAAGCGACTGCAGGAGGAAGTTGCTCGTCTCCAGAAATTGACCGAAGAGCAAAGCTTAAGGGCTGAGGCGGAAGGGAAGCGGCAGGCAGAGGAGGAGGCGGAAAAGAAGCGGCAGGCTGAGGAGGAGGACGGAAAAGAGCGGCAGGCCGAGGAGGAGGCGGAAAAGAGCGGCAGGCCGAGGAGGAGGCGGAAAGAAGCGGCAGGCGAGG
>NW_021704566.1:8182-14820 GCF_003719485.1 Trypanosoma conorhini | reverse complement strand
GCTGCCGCCGCCGCCGCCGCACGCGCGCGAGCGCCCTGCAGAAGCGAGCGCCGCGACACCGCAGACCGCGGCGCCGACTGCCTGGGATGGCGTTGCCGAGGAGCTGGCCGTCACGGAGGACACGGCTGGGGCCCCATGACTGGCGGGAAGCCGGGCGAGGCGGCAGGGGCGGCGGACGCGGCGCAGCGAGGGCTTGGCGCCGACCAGAGGGCGTCGCGGGGGCGTGGCGTGGCGACTGGCGCTTGCTTTCTCCCCGTTTTGTTTTCGGGACGAGTTGCCGCGCGGTCGCGCTTTTCGTCCCACGCACTGCCGGCATTCGTTCGTGCGTTGCCCCGCGCTACGGGAGGGGTGTCTGATCGGCGGTGGCGGTGGTGGGTGTTTTTTTCCCCCACCGAGGTTGTGAACTGCTCCCAGTTTCTTTTTGCGCCTATCTAGTTTGGGGCGTGGAACTTGTTTTATTAAATATGTTTGTACGCATTTCTCACTATTTATCGCTCTTTTGCCTTTCCTGCATTCCTGTCTTGCCTTTTTTGGTTTCCAGTTTGTCTTTGCGTTTTGTTTTCTCCCGCCGAAGCTCAGTCGCACAATGACGCTCACAACCAGGTGCAAGATGGTGTGGGGCTCCACCGTGACGTTTTTTGAAAAGCTCTTCGACAAGCCAAAGGACGTGTTGGTGGCCCATGAACGCGTTCCCGCAATGCACGCAGGGGGTGTCGCCAAGGCCCCACTGAATGCGGGCTCACCGAGCTACGGGGAAGAGTGGCAGGAAGAGAATCCCTATAGTGGGGACAACTATGCCCGCGCCGGTGGGTACGACGGCGGGTACCCGCCCGGTCCGCAGGGGTTTGCGGCGGGAAATGGCTATCCGCCTCAGATGTACGATGCAGGATACCCACCGCAAGCGCCGGGGCAGTATCCGCCTCAGTATTAGTGTACGGTGCCGTTGTGTAGATATATTTTTTTTTGTGGACACCCTGTTTTTGTTTTTGCCTTCTTGTAATCCCTCCGTGTGTGAGATTGTCATGTGTATATGCGCATTTGCCTATGCGTATGTTTCTTATTTCTTCTATTTTTAGTTATTAATGGGTGCCTCAACTAACGTCTGCGTGCGCTGTCCCTGTTCTGGCGCCTATATGTATACATGTATATATATATATATATATATACATGAGTCGGCGTTGTCTCCGTATCTAGCCTCGTGTGCAAGTCGACGCACACCTCTTGGAGAATGAGTTTTTGCTGTGCGGTTTACCCTATTATTGTTTTGTTTTTGTTTGTTTGCTGACAGCTCTCTCTCTCTCTCTCTCTCTCTCTCTCTCTTGTCTTGCCTCTTTCTCTTTCTGCGCGTGCGTGCAGCTGTTTTTCGTCGGCTACACGCCCCTCCAAGTTGGAGAAGAATACGCCGGGTACATGTCGCTCAGGCGTTTGTTTTTTGCTGGCACTCCTGGGACACGGCCTGCTTTGTCCGCTGAGCGCACGCCTGGCGCTCGTTTCCTGCAGCGGCGTCCTGGATCACGGAGGCACGCCGCGGACACCGACCCCGGCTCCCGCAAGCTTGGGGCGGACGATGCTGGGCGGCCCGCCCGGGCGTCCACGACGAGCAACCGCTTTCTTCAGAGGCTGTCGGAGCTGGAAAGGTCGGCGGCGCTCACTGGCGCGAAGAGCGGTGGTTTCTCGCAGGTGTGTGGGCGTGGTCGTGAAGAGAAGGTTCTTAGCGAGCGGAAGCGCATGCTTGTCTTCAGGGATGTTGGAATGGACCTGGACAAACCGATTCTGTCGCGCGACGTGTTTCTTGTGTTCAAGTACTTCCGCTACGGCATTGAGTTTGCCGTGGACAACGAACTGGAGCGCATGCTGCGCTACTTCAACGAGCACGCGCTGAACGAGCTGAAAATCATCCAGAACAGCAAGCTCATGCGCGGCCCTGGGGTGCTCAGCCGGAAAAGGGGTCGCCCACTGCACGGGGGCGCGACGTCTCAGTCGTCGCCGGCGTTTCCATCCGTGCGGGCGGCCAATGTGCGCCAGTTCTGCGGCTACACAAGAGCAACGGAGCAGAGGGTGGCTGCGCTTATGGGCCCCGGCTCACTCTGCGCCTCCTTTTGCCGTGCGAAGGAGGACGCCACGGCGAAGCCTTGGCCAAGGACGCGCCACTTTTGCGAGCAGGACCCCGCGCAAATGACGCCCTTTTCCTCTGCGACCTTTCGGCGACCCGCGGTCGTCATTTACACGCAGCTGGGACAGAAACTCGGGGCGCAGGCGGACTTGGAGTGGCGTCGTCTGGCGTACGCCACCATCCACCCTTCGCTGCTGCAGTTCCTTCCGACGGCGGATGCGACGGGCGAGGGGCACGTCGCGTCGACATGCGAGCACCACAAAGGGGGGCTCCGTCACAGTTCCAGGGAGGCACCAGGGAGCGGGAGAGGGCACGCCATGCCACTCGATGTGGTTTCGCTGCGCAGCATGGATGTGTACAAGTATCGCTGGGTGCACCGTCTGTATGTGCGCCGCTTTGCCCAGTCACTCGCTTCCCCTGCCTCCTCCTCGGAGCACACGGTAGGCGCGTCCGCGGTGAGTGGGCTGATAACGGCGTCCACCACATTTGTCGGGTGCAGGCTGCTCCAGCCTTTCTACTCTGTCCTGGGCCTGCGCAACTACCTGTCGCCGCACGTCATGCTTGTGGACCACGAGGGGGTGATTCGCTGGCTGACGGCGGGCTGCCCCGACGACTACGAGAGGGAGCACTTTCCTGCGCTGCTAAGACAACTTGAAGAGGAGTACAATCTCGCACGAAGTCGCTGACCGATCCCTGGCGTCGCTCCTCCTGCGGCTGCCTTTGGCCCTTCTCCGCTGCCGTCACGTGCACATGTTGCGGCTGGCAGGACCCCGCACCGGCGGGAGGGCTAGCTTAAGGCACGCCGCTGCCGGAGTGCGGTGTGGACGGCGGCAGCATGCAATATTCACATAAACAAGTCGTACAGCGGGGACGGTGACTCGCGTCCGCATGGTTTTACGCGGTGACCGGCGTATCTGCGTCGGGGAAGAGGGGACGGTAATGCATATATATATATATTGTTTTTAATTTTTATTCTCCCCGCCCTGCGCGTGCAACTCGGCCTCTTGCAGGGGTGTTTGGAAGTTTGGAAGCGGTGGTGGGCCCCATTATGAGACGAGTCCATCGTGTGTGCGCGGCACCGCCGCAACGCACGGCGCCGGTGAGTGTGTTCCCGTGAGCATCCCGTGTTTTTCTGTGGAAGACTGATTTTTGGCCGAGCGCGTCGCAGAGTGGCTCGTGGCGGTCGTTGGCGCTCCCACGGGAGACAAGGAGACGCCGCGGATGGTGTGCGACGGGGCAGCTCGATGTTCCGGGGGGCGTGTGGCGTAGAAGGGGCTCCCGGCGCACGGGGGGTAGGGGAGGGAGGCACAGTGCCGCGGTGCCTCGCGCCGTGGTTGCGTGTCGGTGCGTGCGTTCTCCGCTTTGAGAGGCGGTTCTCGCAGCTGTACACGCCTCACACGCGTTTGTTTCTCTCGCGGCTGTCTGTGGAGTTTGGGCTCGTGCCCGACGCCTGTTGTGCATTCTTGTCTCCCCTGTTTTTCTTCTTCCGGTAGCAAGTCCAATGAGCCAGTCCACCGCTACTGAAAGCCCGCCCGCCGACAGCCACTGCGTGGCGGCCGGTGACAAGAGCGAGGACCCGGACGCACCGGGAAGCGCCGGACCCACACGCACTGAAGTGAGCTGCTCCTACTGCGGCGAGGATGACCCGCGCTCGCTGGCCATATGTACCGTCTGCAAAAAGTGGTTTTGTAACGGTGGGCATGGCACCAGCGGTTCCCACATCGTCTTGCACCTCGTGAGGAACAAGCACCGTGCAGTGCAGCTGCACGCGGAAAACCCCCTCGGTGACCCCGTGCTGGAGTGCTACATTTGTCGCTCGACGAACATTTTTTCGCTGGGGTTCATGCCCTCCAAAGAGGAGTCCGTTGTTGTCCTGGTTTGCCGCGAGCCGTGCCTCCACTCCAAGGCACTGCGCGACCTCAACTGGGATGCCTCCACGTGGCTGCCAGTGATCGAGGAACGCCGGGTGTTGCCGTGGATTTGCAAGGTGCCAACTTTCCCGCGAAAAAAACTCACCTTGCACGAAATCACAACCCTGGAGTTGGCCTGGAACAGCGAGGAGAAGCAGACGGTGGATGTTCTGGAGGATGCCCCAGCCGTGCCGCTGCGCTTTGAGAACGCCGTGGAGTACATGACGGTGTTCAAGACGCTGGTTGAAATGGACTTCGTTGCCGCGAGGGAGCAAAGAGATTTGCTCTTTGAAAATGTTGCTTGCAAGTTCCAGAAGGAAGCTGGCGGGAAACACCTTTTCCTGCTGAAGCAGTTGCCGCCCTCCGAGGTGGGTCTCCGCTGCGGCGATCAAGTCTCATTGTGGGCCAAGGAGGGTTGGCGGTTGTTGAAGGGCGTCATCGTCGAACTCGGGAGGTCGCAGCTTGGCGACGAGGAGGCTGTGTTCGAGGCGTGCTGCAGCGGCCTGGCGGAGGAGCGAAAGGCGCTGAGCGAGATTCTTGCTGCATCCACGGTGAGCTTTCGCATCGAGTACGACGCCACGAGCTGTAGGAGGGTGTGCCAAGCGCTGGAGCGGCTGGCGCAGAATGCCGCACTTTCCGCGTACCTCTACTTTACGATTCTTGGCCGGGAGGAGGAGGCGGCGAGCCGCTTTGCTGAGTTGGATGTTGACCTTCCGCCGCAGCGGCTCCCAGGCCTGAACGCCTCCCAGGACAGCGCCGCGAGAACGGCGTTGCGCAGCCCGCTGACGCTCATCCAAGGCCCGCCCGGCACGGGCAAGACAGCGACCAGCGTCGCCATTGTTATTGAGCTGAATCGCCACATCTCGTCTCAAATTCTTGTTTGTGCCCCAAGCAACGTCGCCGCTGACCACCTCGCCGAGAGGATCTCTGCGGCCGGCCTAAAGACGGTGCGCCTGTACGCCCGCGACCGTGAGGTGCCGAGCTCCCTGAGGCACGTCGGGTTGGACGGTCAGGTGGAAGAGTTCATCATGGCGAGCAGCGGCAACGTGCGACTGAAGCAGATGCTTGAGATGAAGTTGGCGGGTGAGGTGTTGAGCGATCGGGAGCAGGCGGTATACACGGACGCCGTGAGGAAGGTTGAGGAGGCGCTTCTTGGCAGCGCCGATGTGATCTGCTGCACGTGCATTGGGGCCGCGGATAGGCGGCTGGGGAAGATGCGCTTCCAGTACGTTCTCATCGACGAGGCGACGCAGGCGACCGAGCCGGAGGCACTTGTGCCCCTGGTGCGTGGCGCGAAGCAGGTGTTTTTGGTGGGCGACCATTGCCAGCTGCGCCCCGTTGTCTTTTCGCTTCCCGCGGAAAAGGCCGGACTGCGTCGGAGTTTGTTTGAGCGGCTGCTGCTGACGGGCCACCGGGCAGTGCGACTTGAGGTGCAGTACCGCATGCACCCGTCCTTGTCCCTCTTCCCGTCCGGCCAGTTCTACGAGGGCACCCTGCAAAACGGTGTGACGGCGGCGCAGCGCGACGCGTCGCGGGTGTTCCCGTGGCCGGACCCCACGAATCCGATCTTCTTCTACAACACGACGGGGTCCGAGGAGCTGGGCGAGAACGGCAGCTCGTACCTGAATCGGGCCGAGGGGGCACTGACGGAGCGCATCATAACGAAACTCATCCGCGACGGCAAAGTGAAGCCGGAGGATATCGGCGTCATCACCCCGTACCGAAGCCAGTGCCGGTTCGTGACGAACTATCTTGCGCGGTGCGGGCCCCTGCCGAGGGAGGTCTATGAGCGCGTCGAGGTTTCATCCGTCGACGCGTTTCAGGGGCGAGAAAAGGAGTTCATCATCCTCTCCTGTGTCCGCAGCAACCGCCGCCAAGGGATAGGGTTTGTGGTTGACTGGAGGCGACTCAACGTCTCGATAACTCGCGCGAAGCGTGGCCTGTTCATTATGGGAAACGTGCAGCTTTTGTCGCGGTACCCGGCGTGGCATGCCCTCATCGCCCACCTCATGGAACTCGCGCTCGTCGTGGACGGCCCCATCGAAGAACTTGTGCCGTCAATGGTGGTGCTGCACAAGCCGCGGTGTACAAGTGAGGAGCAATAGCGCGGGAGAGACACCGCGATGGCGGCCGGCGTGACTGTCTTGCCGTTCCGTCTTCCGCTTTGTTGCCGCATTATTGCACAATTCATTTTGTTTGTTTGTTTTGTTTCCTACAGTCTGTGAGAGGATTGGTGTCGGACGAAGGATGTCTGCTGCGTTTCACGTAGCGTTCGTTTTTTATCAATAGTTCTCTATAGCGATAGTCGCCGATGGGAAGTTGTGCATTCTTGCTCCTTTGCACTTCTCCTCTGCGCAGGAGACAGGGTAACGGCGTCTGCAGAAACCGGCCCGCATTAGTACCCCACGATGGATGAATGAGACGTTGGCTGTGCTCCCCATGCCTTCTCTTTCTTTCCGTCATTGCGTGTATGTGCATTGCGTCCACACAAATCATGCAGGTTAAGTGCTACATATATATATATATATATTATTCTTCCTTCTTACTCCCCTTTTGGAGCAATTTATTAAACAGCGCACTCGCCCCTCCGTCAGCTTAAATTTCTCTCTCTTACT
>NW_021704566.1:0-8157 GCF_003719485.1 Trypanosoma conorhini | reverse complement strand
GCGATGCGGCCGGCGTGACTGCTTTGCCGTTCCGTCTTCCGCTTTGTTTGCCGCATTATTTGCACAATTTCATTTTGTTTGTTTGTTTTGTTTCCTACAGTCTGTGAGAGGATTGGTGTCGGACGAAGGATGTCTGCTGCGTTTCACGTAGCGTCGTTTTTTTATTCAATAGTTCTCTATAGCGATAGTCGCCGATGGGAAGTTGTGCATTCTTGCTCCTTTGCACTTCTCCTCTGCGCAGGAGACAGGGTAACGGCGTCTGCAGAAACCGGCCCGCATTAGTACCCCACGATGGATGAATGAGACGTTGGCTGTGCTCCCCATGCCTTCTCTTTCTTTCCGTCATTGCGTGTATGTGCATTGCGTCCACACAAATCATGCAGGTTAAGTGCTACATATATATATATATATATTATTCTTCCTTCTTACTCCCCTTTTGGAGCAATTTATTAAACAGCGCACTCGCCCCTCCGTCAGCTTAAATTTCTCTCTCTTACTTCTTCTGTGTTGTGCTGTCTCTGCCGCAGCTCCCGCTGTGGTTGCTGCCGGGCGGCGGTGTCTGCTCCGACTACCGCGTTTGTTGTTGCTGGTTATCTTTTTCTTTTCCCACTCCGGTGGAAAGTAAGGGACGCCGTCTCCTCCCCTGCAGGATGAGCCTCGTGCACCACTTCTTTCACGTCAAGGGCGGGGCGACGACGGCGAAGCCGACCGCCACCACCAACAGCAACGCCGACTGCGCCTCGGCGGCGGCGGCGGCGGTGGAAACCGTGCACGTTGCCGTGCAGGGGTGCTGTCACGGAGAGCTCGACGGCATCTACGCGGCTTGCGCGGCGCACGAGAAGGCGAGCGGGCGGCGGATCGATTTTCTCGTGTGCTGCGGGGACTTCCAGGCGGTGCGCGACGCGAGGGACCTGCGGAGCATGGCGGTGCCGCAGAAGTACCGCGTGCTGGGCGACTTTGCGGCGTACTACCGGGGCGAGAGGCGTGCGCCGTACCTGACGCTCTTCGTGGGCGGCAACCACGAGGGCTCTGACTGGCTGGCGACAGAGAGCTACGGTGGGTTCCTGGCGCCGAACATCTACTACGTGGGGCACTCCGGCGCCGTGATTGTGGATGGCCGCGTCACTGTGGCTGGGCTGAGCGGCATCTTCAAGGGGCACGACTACGCGCGGCCGTATCCCGGCCGCCCCTTCCATGCGTCGGAGGCGGCGAAGCGCTCCGCCTACCACGTGCGGCGGATTGAGGTGGAGAAGCTTCGGGCGCTCTCGCGGGCGCTGGAACGCATGCGGCGGCAGCCGACTCCCCAGGCGACTGCGCCCGCGGCGGGGTCCAGTGCGCCGCCCCCGCGATGTGCCGCGACGTTTCCGCACCTCGACCTGTTCCTCTCCCACGACTGGCCGGCGGGGATCACTAGGTACGGGGACGAGGCTCAGCTGCTGCGCCACAAGCCCTTCTTCGCGGACGACATTCGTCACGGTGCGCTGGGGAACCCGCACACGATGCCGCTGCTTCGCGCCGCCAAGCCGCAGTACTGGCTGGCGGCACACCTCCACTGCCTGTTTGAGGCCACCGTGCCGCACCACGACGTGGAAGCCGACGCCGCCGCCGCTGGCGTGCCGCGCGCCACGCGGTTCCTCGCGCTGGACAAGTGCTCGAAGGGGAAGGGCTTTCTCGACTTCATTGACCTCCTTCCCGGCGGCGGCGGCCCCGCTGCGGAGGAAACGCGGGAGCGAAGTGCGAGCGGGCAGGGACGCGTGGTGCACCATCCGCTGTGGATGGAGGTGCTGCGAGAGACGCACGGCATGCTGGCGGCGAACGACGCAAACTGGTCGGCGGAGTCGTGCGCGTTGCTGCGGCTCGCGCCGGAGGAGCTTCGGCGGCGTGGTGCGTGGCTGCCGGCCAGCAGCACGAGGTCGGTGCTGGAGGCGCTTGCGCTGTCGCCGTCCCCGCTGCAACGGCCGCCCGCGGGGGAGGAAGGGCGCCCGCTGCCGCCGCCGCCGCCGCACGCGCGCGAGCGCCCTGCAGAAGCGAGCGCCGCGACACCGCAGACCGCGGCGCCGACTGCCTGGGATGGCGTTGCCGAGGAGCTGGCCGTCACGGAGGACACGGCTGGGGCCCCATGACTGGCGGGAAGCCGGGCGAGGCGGCAGGGGCGGCGGACGCGGCGCAGCGAGGGATATGTTTTGGCGCTGCGGTGGTAGTTTGACGTAGATGAGGTGCTGGTGCCTGTAGTGAAGGGGAAGAATGAATATTGCGTGTTCGTGTGTGTGTGTGTCTTTTGCAGATTTCACTGTGCTTGATGAGCAGGATGGCGTCGCTTGTGGCTGTGTGTTTTGTTGCCTGTTGTTTCCAGGGTGTCCGCTTCCTACGTGCCTTGGACGCCTCCGTCATGGGTTTGCAACCGACATTCACGTGTTAATATTATAGTTGCTGCTGGTTTGTGCGAGGGGGAGGCGAAGCGTACTTGGCGCTGTGGCGCTGCCCCCGTGCATTTATCTGTTCGTCTTCATGTCTGTGTGCGTGTGTGTGTGTGTGTGTTTGTGTGTGTTTTGCCGCATTGCATCCGCTGCCAAGTGTGTCTTTTGCCCCCCCCCCCTTCTTCCCCACTTTTCTTTGGGTGCCCGCCAGTTAGGTAGCGAAACTCTCGCACACCAATTCGACACATCGCACTTCTCCTTGCGTATATATTCACCCACAAGGCGAAGGAACCCAAAAGAGGGTAAATCAAGCCGAACAAAACAAGAAAAAAAAACAGTGAAAAAGAAAAATAGGAACCGGCGGAAACACCGAATATTCAAAAGCACACACGTGTCTTTGTAAGTAATAGTAAGGCAGGCACAAAGGAAGGAGTTTGTGCTTGCGTCTGCTTCTGCGTCTGTGCGTGTGTGTGTGTGTGCGTGCGTGTCTGTTTAGAGTCGTGTGGGAGAGAGAGGTACGGAGTTCTTCTTGCCTGCGGGCGACGAATAGACGACACCAATTCCAGCCGTCGCAGGTCAATAGTAGCAGTAAGTGGCGGCAGTCGGCCCCCGTTTGGCGCGTAACGGTGAGGAACCGCGCGGCGTGGAACCACCTCGGAGAAAAACAAGCATAGGTGCAGCGAGAGACAGCGAGGAAGGAAGGGGGCGAGGTTGCTGGCGGAAGTTCCGCACACACAACAGCCACACCGTCCATTCCTGGCCGCGTTCAGTTCACGCTTCGTTGCCGTCGCCGCACTGCGCTTAGACCGTGTGCGTGCGTGCGTGCGTGGCCGGGCGAGGGTAAAACTGCACCGACAGCGCAGGGAGGCACCATTGGCGCCGCAGCGTTGGACACCGTAGCCGCGGAAGCAAAACAGGGCAGGCGTAGCTACCGAGCATCGGGGCAGAGGTCGCGTGTCTTCGCAGAGACTCTCGCCCCTGCCTTGAAACCGCTTTGTGGCTACACGCGTGCGTGCAGAAAGGGGCCAGCGGGGACGCGGTGCGTGTTGCGGCGTCACACGAGTAGCCTTCACAACCACCCACCCACCCCGCTCACGCCGCCAGGCAAACACCACCGCCGCCGCCACCGCGCCAAACAGCAGCAGCGGCAAGAACAACACTGAGCAGGCGTGTTTGGGCGATAGAGAGAGACAAGGCGAACGGGTAGGCCGTCAACCATCGAGAACAGCCGCAGCCGCAGTGAGAAGGGCTCAGAGAAGAAGGGCGATCCGAGGCCAAAAGCGACTTGGGCACCTGTCTGCGCTTCGGCACAACTTCAGACACAACACTCTTTGCATTTCTTCTCGCTCGTTGCCTGCGCCCCACCGGCGTCTTCGAAAGTCTTTTCTTTCTTCTGTGTGTGTGCGTCTGTTATTGTTTTTTTTTTAGGTTCTCGCCGCCATTAATTTTTTTGTCATTTCCTGTACCCGTTTTTCTTTTTTGTTGTTGTTTCTGTTTCCCTTTTTTTCTTTTTTCCCTTTTGCTTGTTTGATCCGTTGGGGGGAGGCTTTTGTCTACTTCATCCGCTGGGCCGTACGCTCCCCTCCCTTTTTTATTATTATTGTTATTATTATTATTGTTGCCCCCAGTGTGGCTGTCGTTGGCGTGGGCGTAGTGCCGCGCACGGGGCCCCGCAGTAACCCGGCATCCCACGGACTGTCAGTGGCGGTCGCTCTCGCTGTGCGTGTGTGCGTGCGTGCGTGCGTAGGCGACAGTAGACAACTCCCGCCAAGGAAACCAAAGGGGCGGAGGTGGAAAGCGCGAATATATATATTTATATATTCAGGTATATATATATAGAGAGAGAGAGAAGGGAAGGGAAGAAAGAAAGAAGAGTGGGGAGAAAACAGCTGGGAGAGAGCGAGAGAGAAAAAAGAAAGGGAGGAAGTCATCGGGCCACTTACTTGGGGGGGCCTTGAAAGCGGCTAGTTTTTTTTTTTTTTGTGGTGTGTTGTGGTTGTGGTTGATTTTTCTTTGTTTAACGCGGCAGACGAAACAACGCCAACGAAATGGACGGGCAGATGAACCCCCCGCAGCACGGCGGCGCACGGCACTCGCCCTCGCTGCAGCAGGGCCCCGCAAAGCCGGCAGGGAACCTCTCGGAGGGGCTAGACATGTTTGACCTTCAGCTGCAAAACGACTGCGCCAACGTCCCGGGCTCGTTTACGGGCGGCCTCGGCGGGAGCGCCGCCGCGGTGGGTCTCTCCTCCTCGCCCCCCGTGGCGCTGTCCGCGGCGATGTTCTCTTCGATTGCCACCGCCACGCACGGCCTGGCCTCCGCAATGAGTAACCCGCAGACCGCGCGTCGCATGGTGCAGGAGGTGGCGCAGGTCATCCTTCGCTTCGTCTCTACCCCCGACGAGCCACAGCCGGAGAACCTGACGGAGGAGTACGGGCGGCACTTGATTCTGCAGTTTGTGGACGAGCTTCAGCGCTCGACGGCGGCCGTGACGACGGGAATGACAAGCGGCGGCGATGGGCGCCTGACGATTGACAAGGAGGTTGTGCTGTCCTTGAAAAATGGTAGGGATGATTTGCCGCCGCCGGGGGCGGAGGTGGCGCGCCCGCACCATCCCTACGCCGGCTACTGCGGCACGCTGAACGCCGCGAGCCCGCGGACGACGACGCAGCCGCTCTGGCGCGGCACCCCGCCAAACTTTTCGAGCGCCGTCCACGGCGGCAACAGTACCAGCGGCAGCACAACCGCCAACAACAACAACAGTAACAGCAATCCTCGTAGTAGCCACGGTGCCATGGAGAGCTTCAGCCCTGCTGGCGTGGGGGCGGCGGTGCATCAGCAGGCAAATCTGACCACGACGACGCTGAGCAAACGCGTGGGTGGCGGAGACGTGTTTCGTCCCCGGCCGCAGCACCCAAGGAGCGGAAACCGCACGCTGATGTTACACCGCCGCGTCATGACAAGCGCGAAGAAGGTGCTTCGCTCGGCTAGCTCCGCCTTCTCAGAGTGCTCCGCGGGGGAGACGGGTGAGGTAAGCAGCTCCATGTCACGCACCACGGTTGGAACAAGCGCGCTGGCAAAGTAGCACCCACTCGTACACACAAATTCGCAAAAGAATAAGAAAAAAAAACGAAAGAAACCAAAAACACAAATGATCCAGAAAAGGAAGGCCTTTTATTTTCTACTCCCAGCTGTATTTCGTTTTTCTTTTCGTGTTTTTGTTGTTGTCTTTGTTGTTTTGTTTTTGTTTTCTTTTTCTTTTCTTGGGCTCCCCCCACCCCACCCCTTGTGCGAACTGAGCACGTGCATGCCCCTGCCCTGCTAACATGCATGCAGGTTCAGTGTCCATGTAAGTATGGCTGCCTTTTTTTTTCTCTCTCGCCCGCTAGCTCGCTGTGTGTGTGTGTGTGTGTGTGCGTATGCGTGCGTGTGTGCGGGAGGGAAGGAGGGGGGATGGATTGGTGCGTGGGCCTGTACGTGTCTGTGTCTTCGCTGTTGTGCCTGGTAGTATTTATATATATATATATTCTACATTAATGCATGTATGTGTAGATTGGGGAAGAGAGGGGGGCTGAAATGGAGGTAAAAAAACACAACGAAAAACAATGATGAGAGAGGTTAGTATGTGTGCGTCTGCAAATGAGACGCTGTGCAGCAAGGAATTCGGCGGCGTAGGCGAGGGGAGAGCACCAGGGGGTGTGCAGCGGGTAGAGGGAGCCGCGGCAGGAGTAGCAAATAGTCAAGCTCCGCCTGTGACGAATGAGCAAAAGTGTGGGTGTATCATCTCTGCCGCTCTCTGTTCTGCCACTCCGTTTGTTTTTCTGTTTCTTTGACGTGCCCCCGTGAAACTACGCCCGCTGTTGCGTTTGTCTACTTCCTCTTTTTTTTTTATTTTGCTTCCTCTGCCTCATGGGTATGAATGTCTACGTGGCTGGTGCGTGGCTGGTGCGTTGCCCTGCCGCCGCCGCCGCCGCCGCCGCCGCCACGGCTGTGTAATTTCCGTTTTTTTTCTTTTCTTTTGTTGGTGTTGGTGTTGTTTCCCCTCCCCCCTCGTTGTTACTTCGCCCCACACTTCGCTGTAAACCTCCACGCAAGCCCCGCATGCACGCGTGCGTGGCAACGGGAGAAAAGGCTGAGGGGCAGAAGAAACAGAAAAAAAAAAAGGAGAGAAAAAGAGACGAAAAGAAATGCTCAGGTAAACCCACAACTTGTGAGCCGCGGCACCAGCGCATTTGCAGCGAAGAAGGAAGACGCAAAAAGAAGAAAGACGAAAGAAAAATAAATAAAAGTGTGCGTGTATAATTGAGCTTTTTAGTCTTTAATTGTTACTATTATTTTTTTTCTTTCGTTAGTGTGCGAGTTTCATGAAGTGTGGCCGCGTCTGCTGCCTGTTGTTCCCCCACCGCCGTTTGTTTACTCGCTTCCTTCGATCGGCGTGAGTGTGTGTGTGTGTGTGTGTGTGTGAGGGAGAGAGAGAGCAGCAGCCCCAGGGCCGTGGCACGCACCTCCGAGGCGCATGCAAAGAGGCACACGCAACGAAAGACCCGAGGCGGCGTGGAAGAGAAGAACGGCAAGAAGTGGAAATAAAGATATAGATATATATATGTGGCCATGAGGGGCATCCAAGGCGAGCGAAAACAAGGCCGCATGGGTGGAAGAGGAACAGCTGCAGTCGAGGCGGGGAAACTGAACAAGAAGTGCAGAGCGGAGGAAAGGACAGCTTTTCTAGGGGCCTGTGGGAGGAGTGAACAAGCGCTCCGGGAATGTATGTGTGTAGTTATTTATTTTGCTGGGAAAACCCCCAGTTAAAATATTATCTTTCGCTCTCGAGTTGCCGCTGTAGAGAACACGCAAAGGGTTTTTTTTTAATCAGTGAGTTTACTATCAAGTCCTGCAGAGATGCCTCCCACAGCACACGCCCATCACAGTCAGTAGATGAGCCGCATTATATGGCACTGGCGTCTTGGGGCGCAGCGCAACGGCCCAGCGGCGCTTTTCACTCGAGTTCCTTGCGGCATCGCTGCCTCCCGTTTGATCTGTCGCGTGGATGGCGGCCCCCGATTTGGTCGGGGAAATTCTTCTTTGGCTTCGGCATGAGGTCACCAGGCGGGTTTGGTCGCGTTGTGGAAATGCAATAATTTCATTCACGGCGTCGCGGCGCACACACCCGGAGTCCCTCAGGGCCTTTGAAGGGGCCAGGGCCGCCCCACACACGGGATGGGCGGCACTGGCAGACTGTGCGTCGGCGACGGCAGCTGCCGGCACAAGTGCGCCAGGGCCCACCGTGGAATGACGGGGAGCCGCGGGCACAGTATACTCCCCGCGGAGAGCCCCGGGGGCTCCGGGGGTAGACGTTTGCAGAAGCAGCATGTTCGCAACCAACGGGCGGTCGAAAACCACCAACTGAGGGGCCGGCTCAGTGAGAGGGAGGCACAGCAGCAGACGATAGAAATTGTTATTTTCTGGAAGGGGGAACACGTAGAAAGTTTGGCTAGTGCCCGCACTGAGCGGCAAGACTTGTCGCAGGTGAATGCCGCGTGGCCGCTGGGCGACACTCCTGCCGTGGGAGGGACTTCGCGGGGTCGGGGAGCAAACAGCGTGGGCGCTGCGAAGGGGGCGCGGAGGGGCGGGGTGGTGGCCGCCGGCACGCCCACTTCGTCTGTGTGTGTGTGTGTGTGTGGCGGGAGGGAAAAGGGCCCCTTGGGCCCCGCTGCGCCTTGCGGTTCGCCGCTGCCTGTCTAT